>NC_092389.1:61022017-61122017 GCF_030028105.1 Mobula birostris | reverse complement strand
CACAACACGCTGCCTCGGCTGGGGCTGGAACTCACGACCCTTCAGATCCCTAGTCGAATGCCTTAACCACTTGGCCACGTGCCCACACACACAGCTGTACCATTTTCTTTCTATTCTTGAACTCAATCCCACGATTGATGAAGGCCAATGCACCGTATGCCAACATCGTATTCCATCTGCCGCTTTTTTCCCATTCTTCCAATCGCTGCAATGGCATTGATTGCTCACCACTACAGATCCCTTCCCTTATTTTCGTATCATCCGCAAAGTCTGCAACATCTAAATCATTGACAAACAATGTGAAATGCAGCGGAATGTGATAGGTCAGGTGGCGGAGGTTTGTGTTGGGGAGTACTTCGGGTCCAGTGATCACAATACCGTTAGTTTCAATAGAATTATGTAGAAGGATAGGACTGTACCCAGGGATGAGATTTTTGATTGGAGAAAGGCTAAGTTTGAGGAGATGCGAAAGGACTTGGAAGGAGTGGATCGGGACAATTAGTTTTATGGGAAGGATGTAATAGAGAAATGAAGGCCATTTAAAGGTGAAATTTTGAGGGTACAGAATCTTTATGTTCCTGTTATGTTGAAAGGAAAGGTTAACCGTTTGGGAGAGCCATTGTTTTTAAGGGATATTGAAAACTTGGTTCGGAAAAAGAGAGATATCTACAATAAATATATGCAGCTTGGAGTAAACGAGGTGCTCGAGGAATATAAACAATATAAAAAGAATCTGAAGAAAGAAATTAGAAAAGCAAAATGAAGATACGGGGTTGCTTTGGCAAGTAAGGTGAAAATAAATCCAAACGGTTTCTACAGTTATATGAATAACAAAAGGATAGTGAGGGATAAAATCGGTCCCTTAGAGAATCAGAGTGGACAGCTATGTGTGGAGCCAAAAGAGAAGGGGGAGATTTTGAACGATTTCTTTTCTTCGGTATTCACTAAGGAGAAGGAAATCAAATTGCGTAAGGTAAGGGAAACAAGTAGGGAAGTTATGGAAACTATGATGACTAAAGAAAAGGAAGCACTGGCGCTTTTAAGGAAAATAGAAGTGGATATGTCTGCGGGTCCTGACAGGACATTCCCTCGGAACTTGAATGAAGTTAGTGTAGAAATAGAAGGGGCTCTGACAGAAATATTTCAGATGTCATTCCAAACGTGGACCGTGCTGTAGGATTGGCATATTGCTCATGTTATTCCATTGTTTAAAAAGGGTTCTAAGAGTAAGCCTAGCAATTATAGGCCTGTGAGTTTGACGTCAGTGGTGGATAATTACTGGAAAGTATCATGGTTCCGTTTGGCTGTTCCCCTACACGCTCCTTTCTCCCTGATTGTAAGACCATAAAACCATAAGACAAAGGAGCCTCCACTGCCGCCCGTGGCAACAAATTCCATAGATTCACCACACTCTGGCTAAAAAAATCTTCGCATCTCTGTTCTGAATGGGCGCCCATCAATCCTTAAGTCATGTCCTCTCGTACTAGACTCCCCATCGTGGGGAAAAAATAACTTTGCCACATCCACCTGTCCATGCCTTTCAACATTCGAAATGTTTCTCTGACGTCCCCCCTCATTCCTCTAAACTCCAAGGAATGCAGTCCAAGAGTGGACAAACGTTCCTTATATGTTAAACCTCTCATTCCCAGAATCATTCTAGTGATTCTTCCCTGTACCCTTTCCAACGTCAGCACATCCTTTCCTCCAAGTACCCCAACATCACACCCCTGCTTCTATACTCTACTCCTCTAGAAATGAGGCATTCGCCTTCTTCACCACCGACTCAACCTGGAGGTTAACCTTAAGCGTATCCTGCACTAGGACTCCCAAGTCCCGTTGCATCTCAGAATTTTGAATTCTCTCCCCAGTTAAATAATAGTCCTCCCGTTTATTTCTCCTGCCAAAGTGCAAAACCATACACTTTCCAACATTGTATTTCATTTGTCACTTCTTTGCCCGTTCTTCCAATCTATCCAAGACTCTCTGCAGACTCTCCGTTTCCTCAGCACTACCGGCCCCTCCACCTATCTTCGTATCGTCAGCAAACTTAGCCACAAATCCATGTATTCCATAATCCAAATCGTTGATGTACAATGGAAAAAGAAGCGGCCCCAACACGGACCCCTGTGGAACACCACTGGTAACCGGCAGCCAACCAGAATAGGATCCCTTTATTCCCACTCTCTGTTTCCTGCCAATCAACCAACGCTCTATCCACGAATGTAACTTTCCCGTAATTCCATGGGCTCTTATCTTGTTAAGCAGCCTGATGTGCGGCACCTTGTCAAAGGCCTTCTAAAAATCCAAATATACAGCATCCACTGCATCTCCCTTGTCTACCCTACTTGTAATTTCCTCAAGAAATTGTAATGGGTTTGTCAGGCAGGAATTTCCTTTAAGGAAACCATGCTGAGTTCTGCCTATCTTGTCATATGCCTCCAGGTACTCCGTAACCTCATCCTTGACAATTGACTCCAACAACTTCCCAACCACCGATGGCAAGCTAACAGGTCTATAATTTCCTTTTTGCTTCCTTGCCCCCTTCTTAATTAGCGGAGTGATATTTGCAATCTTCCCGTCCTCCGGAACCATGCCAGAATCTATCGACTTTTGAAAGATCATCGCTAATGCCTCCGCAATCTCCACAGCTACTTCCTTCAGAACACGAGGGTGCATTCCATCTGGTCCGGGAGATTTATCTACCTTTAGACTATTCAGCTTCCTGAGTACTTTCTCTGTCGTAATTGTGACTGCGCACACTTCTCTTCCTTGCCACCCTTGAGTGTCCGGTATACTGCTGATGTCTTCCTCAGTGAAGACTGATGCAAAATACTCGTTCAGTTTCTCCACCATCTCCTTATCTCCCATTACAATATCTCCAGCATCATATCCTGCCGGCTCTATATCTACTCTCACCTTTCTTTTACTCTTTATATTCTTGAAAAAGCTTTCAGTATCCCCTTTGATATTATTTGCTAGCTTCCTTTCATAGTTCATCTTTTCCCTCTTAATGACCTTCTTAGTTTCCTTTTGTAAGCTTTTAAAATCTTCCCAATCCTCTGCCTTCCCACTAATTTTTGCTTCCTTGTATGCCCTCTCCTTTGCTTTAACTTTGGCTTTGACTTCTCTTGTCAACGACAGTTGCATCCTTTCTCCATTCGAAAATTTCTTCTTTTTTGGAATACACCTGTCTTGCACCTTCCTCACTTCTCGCATAAACTCCAGCTACTGCTGCTCCGCCGTCTTTCCCGCCAGTGTCCCTTTCCAGTCAACTTTGGCCACTTCCTCTCTCATGCCACCGTGATTTCCTTTACTCCACTGAAATACCGAGACATCGGATTTCGGCTTTTCTTCTTCAAATTTCATAGCGAACTCAATCATGTTTTGATCACTGCCTCCAAAGGGTTCCTTCACCTCAATCTCTCCAATCACCTCCGGTCATTACACAATAACCAATCCAGTACAGCCGATCCCCTAGTGGGCTCAACAGCAAGCTGTCCTAAAAAGCCATCTCACAGACATTCTACAAATTCTCTCTCTTGAGATCCAGTGCCGACCTGATTTTCCCAATCCACTCGCATGTTAAAATCCCTCACAATGATCATAATTGCCGTTCTGACAAGCCTTTTTATTTCCTGTTGTAATTTGTAGTTCACATCACTGCAGCTGTTGGGAAGCCTGTATATAACTTCCATCAGGGTCCTTTTACCACTGCGATTTCTTAGCTCAGCCCATTAGGATTCTGCACCTGCCGATCCTATGTCACCTCTTTCTAATGTTTTCATATCATTTCTTACCAATAAAGCCACGCCACCCCCTCTGCCTACCTGCCTATCCTTTCGATACACCGTGTATCCTTGGACGTTCAGTTCCCAGAGACATGCATCCTTTAGCCACGTCTTAGTAATGGCCACAATATCATACCTGCCAATCTGTAGCTGTACGGTAAGATCATCCACCTTGTTCCTTATGCTGCGTGCATTGGAGTATAACACCTTAAGGCCAGTATTTGGTACTTATTGCTTTGATTGCACTGTAACTCATCCCAATGGCTGCAAATTTGCCCCACCACCTGCCTGTCTTTCCCGACCTCTTTACTGCTTACTATCCTAGATTTATTTCTGTTTTTCCCTTCCTCCGCTCTGTCATTCCGGTTCCCACCCCGCTGCCAAATTAGTTTAACTGAAATTATGCCCTAATTTCAGTCATTAGATTTCCAATTGCTTCTAGTTTACCTAATTACAGTACACCTGGTTTTCAACAGAGACTGGGAAATAAGTACGATGGCTTCTCTTTCTCAGGTTGCAAGTTTGTTGGTTTAGTCTTGTGTGATACCTCGTTCTCTTGTCCGCTTAGAACTGTTAGTTCTAGGTTAAGTTCCAGGTTCTGCTCTAGTTTCAAGATAGTCCCTGTAGATCCCGTCTCCTTGTCAAGATTCCTCCAGTTTGCTGTTCTACGTTCACGTCTACGCCAGCATCCCCAACGCAGTCGACGTGCCGGTGTTCTGCACTTGGGTTCTCCTCAGGTACCCCGTGCAACAGAACAAACTGGCCAACATGAACCCAGCGGACACGATCTGCAACAAGCACTTGCCAGCCAGGGCTCCTTACTGGTCTTGCACGATCGGCTGCTCCAGGAAGTCATGGAAAACCTCCGTTCCCTGTCAGTAGACGTAAGAAAGGTCAGTGAACAGGTCGACCGAGTATCCACCTGTCTTACCTCCATCAAAGCTCACGTAGTGTTGTCGAATACTCCGTGGAGTTCCGGACACTAGCGGCCGACTCGGGCTGGAATGATGAGGCACTCCAGGAGGTATTCCGGCAAGGCCTCTGTGACAAGGTAAAGGACGAGTTGCCGGCTAGGGATGACACTAACAGCCTAGATTCAGTGATCTCCTTAGGCTCCAGGTTGGACAACCGACTCCGAGAACGACAGAGGGAGAAAATCACCGTCCTTCTCCTTTGGCCACCCCACGGCACACGTTACCATCTACTCCCAGCCCTAACCGCTCTCCTCCTCCGTCTCCTAGAATAGCATCCGGCCCGGCCGTTTCCACCACCACGGGAGAGGAGCCAATGCAGCTGGGACAAAGCCGTCTTTCTCCCTCAGAGCGACTCCGGAGAATAGGAGTAGAGGATCGTTTCTGTTGCGGTCAGTCTGGCCATTTTCGTGCTACCTGTTCTCTTCGGCCAAAAGGAAAGGCTCACCAGTAGAAACGGGGACCCTGGTGAGTCAGACCACCTTCCGTCTGTTCTCCAATCCCGGATGCAAGTCCCGGACCAACAGTCCCTGTCTTGTCTGCCTTGATAGACTCCGGTGCTGAGGGGAATCTGTTGGATGTAAACATAGCTTCCCAGGTCGGAATTCCGCCCGAGCCGTTGAGTACCCCTCTGGAAGCCCGTGCACTGGACGGCAGACTTCTGGCCTGAGTCACTCACTGTACACCACCACTGTCTTTGATTCTCTCTGGGAACCATCGGGAGCAGGTACAATTTAACTTAATCTCCTCTCCTCAAGCTCCAATAGCTCTTGGTTACCACTGGTTAAGCCGCCATAACCCTTACATTGATTGGTCCACCAGGAAGATATCCAGCTGGAGTCCGTTTTGTCACGTTACTTGTCCACAGTCTGCACTTTCCCCTGTAAAAACCACCACGACTTCATCTGCCGTTGAACCCCCTGACTTGTCCAGGGTTCCAGCGGAGTACCACGACCTGGGACACGTGCTTAGTAAACAACGCGCTCTTTCCCTGCCTCCGCACCGACCATACGATTGTGCGATCGACCTTCTCCCAGGAGCTCCTCTGCCCACCAGTCGCCTGTATAACTTGTCCTGGCCAGAGAGGGAAGCAATGGAGGGTTACATCAGTGAATCTGTCGCGGCGGGCATCATCCGACCCTCATCCTCCCCGGTGGGCGCAGGGTTCTTCTTCGTGGGGAAGAAGGATGGTTCCCTACGTCCCTGCATCGACTACCGAGGCCTAAATCATATAACCATAAAGAACAAGTACCCACTGCCCCTGGTAAGTTCTGCGTTCGAGCCACTTCACGGAGCCACCATATTCTCGAAGTTAGACCTACGAAGCGCCTACCATCTGGCCCAAATAAGGGAGGGGGACGAGTGGAAGACGGCATTCAATACCCCTTTAGGCCACTTCGAGTACTTGGTCATGCCTTTTGGCCTCACCAATGCCCCTGCAGTCTTTCAAGCCTTGATTAACGATGCACTAAGAGACTTTATTAACCGCTTTGTGTTCGTCTATCTGGATGACATCCTAATCTTTTCCAGCAGACCCCAGCAACACGTGCTTCATGTCCGTCAAGTCCTGCAGAGGCTGGGGTAGAATAAGTTATTCGTAAAGGCGGAGAAGTGCGAATTCCACGTCCCCTCGGTCAGCTTCCTAGGTTATAATGATCGAGAGCGGACAGGTGAGAGCTGATCCCGAGAAGATCCGGGCTGTGGCGGAGTGACCCAAACCCACGGACCGCAAGCAACTCCAACGATTCCTGGGGTTTGCGAAATTCCATCGCCGGTTCATCAGAAAGTACAGTCAGGTGGCGGCTCCCCTGATCCGACTTACCTCACCTGCCACACCTTTCCTTTGGAACTCCGAGTCGTCTCAGCATTCGCGGAACTAAAGAGGCGCTTCACGTCTGCTCCCGTTCTGATTCAACCGGACCCCTCCTGTCAATTCATTGTGGAGGTTGACGCCTCCGACTCTAGGGTGGGAGCGGTACTGTGCCAACGTTCGGGCCCGGATCAGAAACTACATCCCTGTGCCTTCTTCTCTCGCCGACTGACTCCCGCTGAACGAAATTACGACGTGGGGAACCGGGAGCTGCTGGTGGTCAAACTGGCGTTGGAAGAATGGAGACACTGGTTGGAGGGGGCGGAACACCCGTTCATCGTCTGGAACAGACCATAGAGCCTTGAATATATCCAGACCGCCAAACGCCTGAATTCTCGCCAGGCCCGTTGCGCATTATTCTTTGACCGGTTCAGGTTTACCCTCACCTACCGTCCGGGGTCCAAGAACGGGAAGCCCGATGCTCTCTCCCGTCAATACGTCTCCGAGGGGGACCTTCCTAACCCCGAGACCATCCTTCATCAACCTGTGTAGTGGCTGCCCTCACCTGGGAGATCGAGTCCAGAGTCAAAGTGACCCAATGGACGCAACCTGACCCAGGCATCGGACCTCACAATCGCCTCTTCGTACCTGATTCTGTCCGATCGCAGGTTCTGCAGTGGGGCCACACTTCTCGTTTCGCTTGTCACCCCGGAATCGATCGGACTCTGACCCTTCTGAAGAGACATTTCTGGTGGCCCTCCATGGACGCCGACACCCGTTCCTATGTCTCTGCATGTTCCGTCTGCGCCCGTGGAAAAGCCTCCCATCGGCCAGCTGCGAGATTGCTTCGTCCCCTGTCTGTTCCTGGTCGTCCCTTGTCACACATCGCTCTGGATTTCGTCACCGGGCTACCCCCTTCACGTGGAAACACTGCCGTACTAACTGTGGTGGGCCGTTTCTCCAAGTCGGTGCATTTTGTAGCCCTCCCTAAACTCCCTGCCGCGCAGGAGACCGCAGACCTTCTCGTCACCCACGTTTTCCAACTTCACGGAATCCCTTCGGATATTGTCTCCGACCGGGGACCTCAATTCATTTCACAAGTTTGGAGATCTTTTTGTTGAGGCCTTGGTGCCTCAGTTAGCCTATCGTCTGGGTTTCACTTACAGCCCAACGGGCAAACGCAGCGGGTCAACCAGGAGTTGGAGGCGGCGGTACGTCGTATAACAGCCAACAACCCGTCTACCTGGAGCAACCATCTCGCATGGGTAGAATACGCCCACAACTCTCTGGTCAGCACCGCGACCGGAAAATCTCCTTTTGAATGCTCTCTTGGTTATCAACCCCTGCTGTTTCCCGCCCAGGAAGAAGAGATTGCGTTGCCGTCAGTTCAGGCCCATATACACAGGTGCCAAAAAGTCTGGGAAGACATACTCTTGGCCCTGCTTCGCTCAGCCAACAGTAACCGGAAAATTGCCGACCGCCATCGTACCCCTGCTCCTAAATATCGACCTGGGCAAATGGTGTGGCTCTCGTCCAGAGACGTTCCTCTGAAGAACCAGCACAAGAAGCTCGCCCCCCGCTTCCTGGGACCTTTCGAGATTGAGAGCATGATCAACCCCACGGCAGTCCGGCTCAAACAACCTACGTCTATGCGGATCCATCCTACATTTCACGTCTCCCAGTTAAAATCAGTTTCTGTCAGTCCCTCGTGCCCTCCGACCGAACCCCCTCCACCCCCACACCCGGATCATCGACGACCATCCGGCGTACACCGTCCGGCGGTTATTAGAGGTCCGCCGTCGGGGCAGGGGTCTGCAGTACCTGGTTGACTGGGAGGAGTACGCCCCAGAGGAACGTTCCTGGATTCCCCGCTCATAAATCCCGGACCCTTCTCTCCTCCGGGATTTCCATCGGGACCATCCAGACAAGCCTGGGGGATCCCCAGGAGGCTCCAGTTGAGTGGGGGAGGGGGTACTATCATGGTTCCGTTTGGTTGTTCCCCTTTAACGCTCCTTTCTCCCTAATTATGCCCTAATTACCGCCATTAGATTTCCAATTTTTGTTAGTTTACTTAATTACTGTCCACCTGGTTTGCATCAGAGACTGTGAAATAAGTACGATGGCATCACTACACAGCTCGCCAGTTTGTTGGTCTGTTCTTGTGTGATACTTCGTTCTCTCGTCCGCTTAGAACCGTTAGTCCTGAGTTTAGTTCCAATTTATGCTCTAGTTTCAAGATAGTCTCTGTAGATCCCGTCTCCTTGTCAAGATTCCTCCGGGTTGCTGTTCTACGCTCATGTCTACGCCAGCATCTCCAACTCAGTCGACGTGCCGGTGTCCTGTACTTGGGTTCTCCTCTGTACGGTGCAACAACGGAAGTTCTTGAGCCTTCTGAAACAAGTGATCATCACATTTTTAGTCTCGAAGTACTTTAGGGGAGTATATAAGTAAAAAAGCGAAAGCCATTAGATTGAATATCACGAAGACAAAATTTGTGCAGATGTGGCAAAAACCTCAGAAGGCAAACTGGAAGAAACTGCTTACCGTTGTGTCAGTTGAGTGACAATGTCATCGATTTAAATAGGAAATACATGTAGTGCAGGAAATGTTCATACCCAAGGTCAGGAGATGCAAAAATAAAACAATAGATCAACTACATGGATGAGCAAAGATTTATGAAAATATTGAAGAAAATACAACTAATTAAGGAATACAGAAAAATAAATAGTCATACATCTTAACCATAGGGCATATGAAAATATAAGCGCTGTAGTAAAGTGGGAAGTTCAGATTGCCAAAGGCAGTTTGAGAAGGATATTGCTGATAATATTAAGATTGAGCAAGAGATTTTGTCAATAGTTCAGTCATAAAAGAAATGTTAAGTGGAAAGTTAAGCGTATTAGGAATAACAGTTGGGTGTTACATTATGCAGACGAGGACATAGTGGATACTCTTAACTCTTCTTTTGCTAAAGTGTTCACCTGCAAATACGTTAAAAATAAAGTTGCTTTAGCTGATTCAGAGATCGTAGTAAGTAAGGTCCTGCTTCAGCTAAAATGGTTGAAAGTTATTAAATCTCAGTGTCGGACACATATATCCAAGGGTACTTACAGAAGTCTATGATTAAAAACACGAACACATAACAAGATTTCTTTTTTCCAAACCGTGTAAAGATTAATGAAGCCTTTAAGGATTTGAAGTGGGCTAAAATGTTCCTGGCCCATTGAAGGGTGACAGCACCGTCCCTTTTAAATACTTCCCAGGAAGCTTTATGTGTATCGTGTGTACGGTAAGAGAAACATTAATAAACACCAAGTTGGAAAAGCATCTGATAAGAACAGGGATGCAGCAAGTAGGAATAAAAGGATCCTTGTCTGGATGACTGCCAGTGACTAGTGGTGTTCCACAGGGATTGGTGTTGGGACCACTACTTTTTGCTGAGTTATATGATGAAATAGATGGATTTGTTTCCAAGTTTGCGGATGATACGACGATTGGTGGAGGGTTAGGTAGCGTTGAGCAGACAGGTAGGATGCAGAAGCACTTAGACAGATTAGGATAAAGGGCAAGGAAGTGGCAAATGAAATATAATGTTGGAAAATGCATTGTCATGAATTTAGTAGTGGTGATAAATGTGCAGAGTATTTTCTAAAAGGGGAGAAAATCCAAAAATCTGAGAGGCAAAGGGACTTTGGAGCCATTGTGCGCAACACCCTAAAGGTTAACTTGGAGCTTGGAGATTGAGTTGGTGGTGAGGAAGACAAATGCAATGTGAGCATTCATTTCAGAGGTGGAGAATACTGGAGCAGAGATGTGATGCTGAGAACTCACCTTGAGTATTGTGTATAGTTTTGTGCTCCTCGTCTCAGAAGCGATGTGCTGGCATTGGAGAGGGTCCAGAGGAGGTTCACAAGGATGATTCCAGGAATGAAAGGGTTATCATACGAAGAACATTTGATGACTCTGGGTCTGTGCTCACTGGAATTTAGAAGGATGAGGGACGTTCTCATTGAAACCTGTCAAATGTTGAAAGACCGAGACAGAGTAGATGTGGAAAGGATGTTTCCCATGCTGGGAGAGTCCAAGACAAGGGAGCACAGACTCGGGATACAGGGGAGTCGATGGAAAGCAGAGATGTGGAGATATTTCCTTAGCCAGAGGGTGGTGAATTTGAGGAATGTTTTCCACGTGCAGCTGTGGAGGCCAGGTCGATGGGTGTATTTCAGGCAGACATTGATAGTTTCTTGGTTGGCCGCGGCATCAAAGCTGATGGGGAAAAGACCTGGAAATGGGTTTGAGCAGGCGGAAGAAAGGATCAGTCATAATTGAATGTTGGAGCAGACTCGATGGGCCAAATGGCCTAGTTCTGTTCCTATGGCGTATATTTTTATGGTCTTCTGTTAGCAGAAAGGCAGCATGGGTTCAGAAAGGGTAAATGATGTTTCACCAATATGTTGCAGGTCTATGAAGAGTGAACTAAAATTTATGATAACATTAAAGCGATTATATCATTTACATGGGCCTCTGAAAGATTTTGAGAACGTACCCCTGAAGAAGTTAATTTTCAAATTACAGGAGGTGGAGATTCAGGGTATGGGATGCGAAACTGTGCAGAATTGGCTCAAAAACAGAAAGAAAAGAGTTATGGTGAGGATCATTTTCAGACCAGGAAGATATTAAAAGTGAAGTTACACAAGAATCAGTTTTGCTGCTGTTTTTATTTAAATTAATGATTTGGAGCAGCACAGAACTAGTAAACTCGTTAAGTTTTCAGATGACACAAGATTAGAGAGATGGGCTGATCACATTCAGGCAGCAGAATCAATAAAGGTAGATCTAAACAAAATCCACATCTGGACAGATAAATGGCAGATGAAATTTAATGTAAGTAAATGTAAAATATTACATATAGTCAGTATAATTATAGATACATGTATAAATATACAATGGGGGTCTTGAGTAAGAAAGTGCGTTGTATGAGAAGGATTTGCGTCTCCTGCAAGACATCACTATCAACATATAGGCAATGCACTGAAGTAATTAGGAAGGCTGTTATAATGTTGGGCTACATAATGCGCTCAGAGGAGTTCAGAGCTGGAGATGTCTCCTTAAGCTGTTTCATGCACTTGTGAGACAACGCCTTGAGAACTGTGTACAATTCTCATCTCCATATTTTGTAAGGGATGTGAAGGCACTGGAAATATTTCAAAGAAGGGTGACTACTCTCATTGCAGGACTGCTGGGTGTCAGCTATGCAGAAAGATTGAGAGAATTAAATCTATTTGGCCTAAGTTGACATATAATGTGAGGAGATATGATAGAAGTGTTCAGAATCATTAAAGGTAGAGGTAAGTACGATGCCAACATTGCTTCAAAAGTAATCCATCAGTGAGGAAACATGGAGACAGGTTAAAGGGAGATTTCGGACTAACATCCGAAAGCAATTCTTTACAGAGTGATTTGACAGATACTCAATGAACTCAACACTCTCACACAAAAGCATAGACTGACAGGTACAAAATTTACCCCACACTCTCAGAATCAGAGCCAGAATCAGGGTTATATTCACTGGAACGTGACGTGAAATGCGTTCACTGGGTCGTAGCCGGAAAATACAATGCATAATCGAGAAGAGAAAAAACAAAAGAAAATAATAATAATAAAGAATATAAAAACAATAATGATACCAAATAAAAATGTAAATCAATTACAGTATAAGTATATTGAATGATTTAAAAAACGTGCAAAGTCAGAAATACCGTATATTAAAAAAAGTGAGGTATTGTCCAAAGATTTAATGTCCGTTTAGGGATCAAATGGCGGAGGGGAAGACGCTCTCCCTCAGTCACCGAATGTGCGACTTCAGGGTTGAGCACCTCCTACCTGATGGTAACAGTGAGAAAGGGGCATGCCTTGGTGTTGGGAGTCCTTAATAATGGACGTTGCCTTTCTGAGACACCGCCCCCTAAAGATGTCCTGGGTACTTTGTAAGCTAGTACCCAAGATAGAGCTGACAAGATTTATATCCTTCTGCACTTCTTTCTGTCCTGTGCAGTATCACACTGCATCACAGACTGAGAGGTACAGAGTAAACCCCACACTCTCACACTGTACCAGAGACAGGAGGAATACCACAATCCTGCAATCTATGCATCTGTTTCTGGCTGTCTTTCTGCCTGCTTGACCTATCCATTTGTCAGTTTGGCCTATCGGCCTCTATCTCTCTCCTCTCACTTCTAATGATTTACTTCACGATTGTCTTTCAACGTTCATTTCCAGCCGCCATGCACCTATTCATATGCCAATCTCCAGTATTTTTGAAGCATATAACAGTCTGCCCATTTCATTGCAGATTGAAATATTTATTCTCGATTTCTTTTAACCTTTGGCAATTTGAGATACCCATTAAAGACTGTTACATCAGCAGCATGACACACAAAATGCTGGAGGAACTCAGCAGAGTTCCTTGTGTTGCCCTGGATTGCCAACATCTTCAGATGTTCGCGTGTTTGTAGACTAGCAACGTGCTCCTTTTACCGTTTCCATTCTGATCTCGTTCTCTCTGTTGTATCTTTGTTTGAATCTGTGTTTGTGTATTTCGAATTGTATTGACATCATTACTTATATCCTTCATGTACATGAGAAGTAAAAATCTTTACGTTATGTCTCTGTCTAAATGTGTAATGTGCAGTTTATAGTAACTAATAATAAATACTATGCACAACAGGACAGTAACTATAACATAGAAATACACTTGTGTAACTGTTTCTGTGTGTATGTGTCGGTGTGTGTGTGTGTGTGTGTGTGTGTGTGTGTGTGAGTGTCACCAGGAAGAAGCTGAAGGACTGAAGGACGGTTCAAAATGGGAAACTGCAGGGACAGAGGTAGGGGTCGGTCAGTGTCGCTGGTCTCCGTTCAGAGATGAATAATTAGCCAACAAAAAGACGAAATCTGTAAGTGTAGCTGCTCCCTGACAAAGCTCAGTCTTTGAAAATAAATCTACCGGCCCATTTCCACCAGAAACGCTGCTGAGATAATGCCAAAGAATTTTGATATTGTCTCCAATCGCTCCAATATGTACAATAGAGACAATGGTATTGAGTTAAAGTGTTTGTTCATGCAACTGTAACTAAGAAAGTTAGTGAGGTATATAACCGTATCTCTGGAGACAGATCCTCTGTATAAATCAGGGCCGCTTGAAACGCATCAGCTGTCTGCCGGAGCTGTGAATGCAGGAGCATTAGAAATCACAGAATCACACTGAAATGATGTATCCAGTCATCTGGCGGATTCGAGAAGTTTACTATCCTTTTATTTCTGCCTTTGGGATTCCCGGTAAGCCGCAGTGTCAGCTGCCGTGGGTGGATGTTGAAGTTTAATTCCACAGTTGTAATTCATTCTTCCGCTGGTTTTATGTCACATTCGAGTCCCAGTATCCCGTATTTCAGGAATGGAGAGGAAACACCGGGACTGTAGATGCTGGGATTTGGATCTAAAAACAAACCGCTGCAGGAATTCAGCGAATCGGACACTTTCTGTGGGACTGAGCGGGTCAGGCAGCGTTCTTCCAGCGGTTTGTGATTAATAATGAAATTTTCGGCTCTCTGCTTTTGGTCTTGTCTGCTGGAAGAATCCCGCCATCAGCGTCCGGATTTATTCATTTCATCCGCACAGGACGCGGAAGGCGCCGGTAGAAAATGTTCCATCCAGCATTGGTTCTAAGGAGGTAGTTTAAGAGTTTTAGCTTTCCGCTGCCACTCCACATATCGCTCGTCAGCAAGGAATCCGTATTCAGTTCATATTGACTTTATTTTGCTGTGTAAACTCATTCTCTTTCTCCGCCAGCTCTGCGCCCTCTCTCGACCCTCCCACCGCTAATGCAACAATAACGTGGAAATATTACGGGATCCCCTCAAACTGCCGCATTGGCTTTTGTTCAGTATTTTCTCAACTTGCTATTCCCTGTCTCTCTTTCAGCGAACTCGGTGGCGATTGTGATCCTGTCCCGGGGAAAGTGCGGACTCTCCAAATGTATCACTCGCTACCTGGTGGGAATGGCAGCCGCCGATCTCCTGGCCGTTATCTTCGATCCGCTGCTGGGGTGGACTGCTCTGATTTATTTTCCCCGATCATTCCATTTCATCACTCCTGTGTGCAGACTCTGTCTATGGTTGATTTCTGCGAGCACAGCGGCCTCAGTCTGGCTGACTGTCGCTTTCACCGTCGATCGATTTGTGGCTATTTGCTGTGAGAAGCTGAAAACAAAACATTGCACCGAGAGAACGGCGGCTGTGGTTATCGGGACAGTGAGTGTGCTGGCCTGTTTGGAGACTGTCCCCTGGGGCTTTGCATACGGGCCTGGACAAATAATTGATGGTGTTCCCTGGGGTTGTGTTCTTACACCGAGCTTCACAAACTCTCCCTCCTGGGCGGCATTTGAAATGTTTGACCTTATTTTAACCCCTTGTGCCCCATTCTTCCTGATGTTACTGTTCAATATCCTGACTGTCAGGCGGATTCTAGCGGCCAGTCGAGCCCGCAGGGGGCTCCGGGGACAAAAGAGTGGAGAGAATGACAAGGACCGGGAGATGGAGAACCGACGCAAATCCATCGTTTTGCTCTTCAGCATAACCGGTAGTTTCATATTGTTGTGGGGAACATACGTGATATTTTTTATCTATAGACGGATTTCAATGAGTTTTGTTTATTCTGTCACGGATCCCCGTTACATCACACAACAGGCAGCGGGAATGCTGCAGGTTCTCAGTTCCTGCACCAACACGTGTATTTACGCCCTGACCCAGAGCAAATTCCGAGAGGAACTGAAGAATGCGGTGAAATACCCATTGAATCGGATTTTGAAACTCATGAAACGTGAGAAATAAATGCTGTAAAGTGTTACAATTTAGCTGCCTTCGTGCTCCCTATTTTATCCCCTCACTTGTGTGTAGATGGAAACAATGTGTTGAACAGAGTTACAAAACAAACACGAGAGATTCTGCTTTCGCTCGAAATACACAACAACACACACAAAATCAGATCCTGATGAAGGGTCTCGCCACGAAACGTCGACTGTTTACTCTTTTCCTCACACAAAATGCTGGTGGAACTCAGCAGGACAGGCAGCATTAATGGAAAAGAAAGCTGCCGACGTTTCGAGCCGAGACCCTTCATCAGATTCCTGTTAACTGTTTACTCTTTTCCCGCTATGTGTTTGTTGCCTTAGAGTTACCAAACAGCTGTTTACAGCTGATCCCGACGGCATCACTGGCCTCACCATCCCAGACAAATCTCCTTCACGCCTCACGTCCCGCCCTGTTAAATTGAGGCTTGAGGTGAACCTGTTTCCCCCGCTTCCAGATTCTGACAAAACCGCCTGATCTTGGAGTATATTTTCGTCTCTATCAACCACTCCTGCTCCTGTCAGAACCCGTCCTTTCCTTCATCATCTTTTTCTCTCCTCCTTCTCTACCTGTAGGTTTTGCTTCTCACTGCCAACTTGAACTATCTTCCTGTGAGTGAATGCTCCTGTTTTACAATTGAAGACTGAGTTCCGCTACCTTCACTTGTCGCTGTGTGAGAGATAGAGAGATGGAGGAAGCGAGCGCGAAGGAGAGAGCGAATGAGACATCGCGAGGAAAGGGCGCGCGGGAGAGCACGTGAGGGAGAGGGCGCGAGGGAGAGGGTGCATTGGAGATGACGCAAGAGTGAGCGTGAAGCAGAGGGCGTGAGGGAGAGGGAGCGGGAGGGAGACACCGCGAGGGGGAGAGCACGAGGGAGTCGGCGTGACGGAGACGGCGTGAAGGACAGGACACGAGGAAGATGCCGCGAGAGTGAGCGCGAAGCAATGAGCATGTGGGAGAGACAGAGAACATGGAATGAGAGAGACAGAGAGACAATGAAGCGACTAAGACATCGTGAGGGAGACAGAGAGAGAGAGGGGGAGAGAGAGAGGGAGAGATAGGGGAGGGGGGTCAGAGAGTGAAAGAGGGAAAGGGAGAAACAGAGAGAGGGAGAGGGAGGGACGAAGAGAGAGAGAGAAAGAGAGAGAGAGAGAGAGAGGGAGATGGGAAGGGGAGGTGGAGGGGGCGTAGGAGAGGGAGAAGGAGATATATAGAGAGAAAAGAGGGTGTGTGATATTGTCGGATCTGTGGTTCCACTCTTTTGGCTTGTTTAGTGGATGAAAGGTATATCAAGAGACTAGTTACTGTTAGAGCTCTGCAAAATTACGATGTTCCAGGGCAGAATTCAGGAAGGAATTTAGGAATGAAGTTATGAAAAGGCCTTGGTGAGCAGGATTAAGGAAAACTCCAGTGCATTCTATAGGCATGTGAAGTGCAAGATTATGAGCTGTGCGAGAAGAGAACCAATCAGTTGCGATACTGGAATCGAGTGCATGCAGACGTAGGTGGCAGCGGAGGTACTTAATGAATACTTTCCTTCAGTCTTCACCAGGGAAAAGGACCTTGGCAATTGTGGGGATGACTTACAGCCGACTGCCGCGCTTGAGTGGATAGTCATTAAGAAAATGGCTGTGCTGGAGCTTTTGAAAGGTATTAAGTTGGTAAAGTCGCCAGTACCAGAGAAGATGTACCACAGTCTACCGTGTGAAGCAAGACAGGAGATTTTCGAGCCTCTGGCGATGATATTTCCATCATCAATAGGGACGGGAGAAGTACCAGAGGATTGGAAGATTGCAAAGGGGGTTGCAAAGATTGGAGGCGGTACAGAGGAAATTCACCAGTCTGGTTCCTGAGATGAGGGCGTTAGGCTGTGAGGATAGATTAATTGCCTGGGACTATAGTCGCTGTAATTCAGAATGATGAGAGGAGATCTTATGGAAACATATAAAAGTATGAAACGGGTAGATAAGGTAAGAGGCCGGTAAGTTGTTTCCACTGGTAGTTGATACTGGAACTAGAAGGCATAGCCTCAAGATTCGGGGGAGTAAATTTAGGACGGAGATGAGGACGAACTTCTTTTCCAGTGACACCATCTGTAAATTTGTTAAGAAATCATAAGGGCGTTTCTTAATTATCTAATAACAAGGTTGTGTTATCGAGAACGCGACAGTGGAAGATATTGCATTACCCAACACACCCATATTCCGTGATAAGAACCCTGTCACCCAAAACTATAAACACCTTTGTGTGATGTTCCCACAATTGTTTAACACATGATAATTTATTTGCCCACTCAAGTCAATCCATTCTGCTGCTATCAGCGTCAGCGTCCGCAATTGTAAGGGTAATTGTCCTATTTCAGTCAATGAAGCCGAAAGGAGGGGCCACTTTACTGCGTCACGGCATAATCTTAAAGCCTATGCTTGTATCACATCCAAACATCATGAAAGTTTTAAACTTGAATATAATTTAAAGACAACAGAATCAACGGAGCAGAGAGCTCAAGAAGGATCGTACAGTATGGCCAAGTGAAATAGGAATTGATATGAAAGGTGAGGGGAGTAATGAATTAAAAGTATTATGTATGAATGCACGGAGTATAAGAAATAAAGTGGATCATCTTGAGGCACAGTTGGAAATTGGTCAGTATGATGTTGTGGGAATAACAGAGACATGGCTTCAAGTGGACAGGGCCCGGGAAATGAATATTCAAGGGTATACGTCCTATCGAAAGGACAGACTGATGGGCAGAGGGGGTGGGGTGGCTCTGTTGGTGAGGAATGATATTCAGTCCCTTGCGAGGGGGGACATAGAATCAGGAGACGTAGAGTCAGTATGGATGGAGCTGAGAAATTCTAAGGGTAGAAAGACCCTAATGGGAGTTATCTACAGGCCCCCAAACAGCAGTCTGGATGTAGGGTGTAAGTCGAATCAAGAGTTAAAATTGCCTTGTAGCAAAAGTAATGCTACAATTGTTCTGGGGGATTTCAACATGCAGGTAGACTGGAATAATCATGTTGGTACTGGACCCCAAGAAAGGGAGTTTGTGGTGTGCCTCTGAGATGGATTCTTGGAACAGCTTGTACTGGAGCCTAACAGAGAGAAGGCAATTCTAGATTTAGTGTTGTGCAATGAACCGGATTTGATCAGGGACCTCGAGGTAAAGGAGCCATTAAGAGGTAGTGACCATAATATGATGTTTTAATCTACAATTTGAGAGGGAGAAGGGAAACTCGGAAGTGTCAGTATTACAGTTGAACAAAGTGAACTATGGAGCTATGAGGGAGGAGCTGGCCAAAGTTCAATGGAACAATACCCGAGCAGGGATGACAGAGGAACAACAATGGCAGGTATTTCTGGGAATAATGCAGAAAGTGCATGATCAGTTCATTCCAAAGAGGAAGAAAGATCCCGAGGGGAGTAAGGAGAGGCCGTGGCTGACAAGGGAAGTAAAGGACAGTATAAAGATAAAAGAGTAGAAGTATAACATAGTAAAGATGCGTGGGAAGCCGGAGGACTGGAAAACTTTTAAAGAGCAACAGAAGATAACTAAAAAGGTAATACGCAGAGAAAAAATGAGGTATGAAAGTAAACTAGCCAAGAATATAAAGGAGGATAGTAAAAGCTTCTTTCGGTATGTGAAAAGGGAAAAAAAAATATTTAAGACCAAAACTGGGCCCTTGAAGACAGAAACGGGTGAATTCATTATGGGGAACAAGGAAATGGCAGACGAGTTGAACAGGTGCTTTGGATCTGTCTTCACTAGGGAAGGCACAAACAATCTCCCAGATGTAATAGTGGCCAAAGGACCTAGGGTAATGGATGAACTGAAGGAAATGTATATTAGACAGGAAATGGTGTTGGATAGGCTGTTGGGTCTGAAGGCTGGGAAGTCCCCAGGACCTGATAGTTTGCATCCCAGGGTACTTAAGGAGGTGGCTTTAGAAATCGTGGACGCATTGGTAATCATTTTCCAATGTCCTTTAGATTCAGGATCAGTTCCTGTGGATTGAAGGGTGGCTAATGTTGTCCCTCTCTTCAAGAAGGGATGAAGAAAGAAAACAGGGAATTATAGACCGGTTAGCCTGACGTCGGTGGTGGGAAAGATCCCGCGGCTTTACTAATGAACTGAAACACCGAGGTGACCGGATATTTCACCGCGCTGATCACCTGATAACATCTGACAGGCACAACCCACACGGTGACAGATTGTGATTACATTAATGAATAATATTTAGACCATATATGGGAGTTAGTTTGTCCCGACAAATTGTATACAGTATGCTGCCACTGTAAATTGCCTTGAGGTTCGTCACAGCTCCAAATCAGCACACAGCCCCACATGCACGTTAGGTTATCCCAGAGCAAGAATCATTTCACGGAATAACTGTCTCCGTATTTTTTTTAAAAGAAAGCAAAAACAGAGATTAATGTTCATATTGCATTTATTATGGAAGTCTGTATAAAGGGAAAAACCTTGAGATTTGATACACCGCCAAACCCACCGGCTTTCCCCATTAAGTGTTCACCCCCGAGTCCGTCAACACACCCACTCTGCACATATCTACAAATTTGTGTGCACCCACAAATCCGTGCTCACCGACAAACCCACATTCAACCTTCAAAGTCAGTGTGCACCCCAAAGCAACCGATGCCCCTGTTACGAGTTCTTGCTTCATTAACTCCGAGCGTCACTTTAAGAGGCGGGACAGAGTGACGTCATGAAAGGCGGGGCTGATTTCTGACTGACAGCCAAAGAGAGAGAGAGAATATTTATGAACCGTGTTTGTGCTCGAAAAGCCGGTGAATCAGCGAGTGAGTCTGTGACTCGGTGACTTTCCGGGGAAAGCAGACATGGGTCTCCCCCATGGACTACTATCATCGGAAAGCATCGGGCCACGAGCTTGGGACAGGCACGTTGCAAAGTACGGACAACTTTGATAGTTCTCCCTGCCCGGAGAATTATTGAAAGATCGACACAGTTCCTGTGGCTAAAGTAACTGTCACTTTAATTGATCCTTTCGTGGATTTTGGAAGAATTAGTGGCATCACATTTTTTTCCGTCTTCCCTTGTACAGTAGTCAAGGGGTGTTGTGACGACCACTCGAGTCAAAGGATACATCTGTGTGGATTCGGGGGATTTTGACTTCGGACGGCGGTGCTGTCACTCAGTTTACTCAGTCTCACAATCCCCTCGTAACTACGTCTCAATATTATTAACACTGGATGCTTACGACTGATTTTTGGGGAAAAAGACTTTCCAGACATGCTCCTAAGCTTAACTGTTGGGAGCTACATACACATTTATACACACACATTTTTTTTCTGTTTTTTTGACTGATGTTTTATATATTAAGTAGTTACGAATAAAAATAGTCGTTTTACTAATGGAACCTGCTTCCGGTCGTGATCTATTATTGCTGGTCCTTTGTTAGATCGGAACAAACGTGGGGTGTTCTGTTTTGATCGTAACACCCCAAAATCCCAGTGCACTCACACATTCGCTGGCATACCCCCAAATCCGTACACATCCATAAAGCCGCGTGCACCCCAAATCTGTAACCACCCCCAGATTCACCGACAAATCGGGAAACATGCGCACATCCCCAAATCGGTGCGTACTCCAAATCCGTGTTTACACCTACACATGAGACTACCGCAGAGCAGGAATCATTTCAGACAATTCACAAAACTGCTGCCTCCTCTTGAAAAGTGGCAAGAACAAAGTTTAAGTTCGAAACACATATTAACATGCATATTCTCCCATTCTAGTTGACATCTCCTTGAGTCTTCGCACCTCCCCAAACTGATCCTCACTCCCGTGTCAGTTGGTGCCTCCAAATCCATCGACACCTCCATATTCGCTGACAAACCCCTAAGTCTGCGCAAATCCCTGTGTACCCCACATTCGCTGACAAATCGCTATGTCTGCACAAATCCCTGTGTACCCCATATTCGCCAAAACATTTCTAAATCAGCACAATCCTCAAATCTGTGTGCACCCCCAAATCTGTGCTCACACCGAACCTGCCAACAGGCATAAATATACCAACATACCCCGATCTGTGCGCACACCAAACCCGTTGACTCCTTCACACGCAGATTAGATTATCTCAGAGCAAGAATCATTTCAACCAGTTCTCAAATTATCTGCCTCCAACTTAAAAAATAGCAAGAACAGAGGTCGAAGTTCAGGTTGTATTTATTATTAAACTATGCATCAAGGCGAGATTCAAAACGCCTTAAAATCCACCGGGATTCCCATATCTGCAAATCTGTGTGCACTCCCCAATCTGTGCACATCCGCAAACCCTAACTCAGTGTTCACCCCCAAATCAGTGTGCATCGCCAAATCCATGCGCACCCCAAACCTGCCGATACCCCGAAATCCACCGAAATCCCGCTAACATCTCCACATGCACATTAGATTATCACAGAGCAAGAATCATTTCAAACACTCCACCTCAAATCAAATAGCAGGAACAAAGTTCACATTTTGAAGTGCATTTGTTCGTAAAGTGTCTATAAATGAAACAGCCTTGAGATTCATTACAGCCCGAACTCCACGGACTCCCCAAATCCGCCGAGATACCCAAATCTCTGCGCAGACCTAAATACGCCCAAATCTCTGTGCACCCTCAAACGCCCAAAGCAGTGTGCACCCCCAAATTCACCGACACTCCAAAATCCATATTCACCAACATACCCTGAAACCTTCGCACATCCGCAAATCAATGTGCAGCTCCATTTCCACGTGCACCCCCAAACCCGCTGACATCCCCACAAGCACATTCGATTATCCCAGAGCAAGAGTCATTTCAAACTGTTCACAAAATAGGTGCCTCCATCTTAAAACGTTCAAAATGCAAACTGTAGTCATGTTTAAAGTATTTGTGTATGTCTGCATCTCTGTGTGTTTATATGCGTCCTCGTATGTGTCTGTTCATCCTTTTGTGTGTCTGTGTGTTTGTGTCAGAGACCAGCTCGTAGACGGCGCTTGGTCTTTGTCGTGACGGCGTAGCTACTGAGAACACACGGCTATCCTGTCTACTCCACACTCCCCACCCCCGCCCGTTCTGTAGCACACAGAAAGGGAACATACTGGCCTCTCCCGGAAACCACAAGCCGTTATTTTCTGAGAACATCGGATCTTTCCAAACAATGAAGAATTACACAACATCTATAATTCACTGTGCGTGTCAACCCGTCATCACAGTGCGGGGTGAGGTGGGGGGTGTGTGCGGACGGGTGGGTGCCGGGGAAAGCGCGATACAGAAAAAGGGGAATTGGAAAGAAGGCGAGAGGTAGACGGGAAGCGTTCGGCAGAACGAGAGAAAGAGAAAATAAGGGAGTGAGGAAGGGCACTGAGTGAGTAGGGTCGGGAGGAAAGTGTGGAGGAAAGAGTGGTGAAAATACCGATAAAGAGAGGAGGACAGAGAGAAGAGATTGAGGCTATATATATATTCTCTCTCCCTCTCTCACTCTCCCTCTCTCTCTGTCTCTCTCCCTCTCTCTCTCTCTCTCTCACTCTCCCTCTCTCTCTGTCTCTCTCTCTCTCTCTCTCTCTCTCTCTCTCTCGTTCTCTCCTCTCTCCTCCACACTCCCCTCCCTCGCCTATTCTGTAGCACATAAAAAGGGAACAAACTGGCCTCTCCCGGAAACCACAAGCCTTCATCTTCCGAAAGAACTTTGTCGCTGTGAAAACAACGAAGAATTATACAACATCAGACAATTCACTGTGCGTGTCAACTGTTATCACAGTGCGGGGTGGGGTTCGGGGCGCGAGGGTGGCGACCTAAACATCATCAAAAATCTGTGGATAAACCTCAAAAGAGCAGCGCATTTAAGACGGCCGAAGAATCTCACAGAACTAGAAGCCGTTTGCAATGAAAGAATGGGCGAAATTCCCTCAAACAAGAATTGAAAGACTCTTAGCTGGCTACAGAAAGCGTTTACAAGCTGTGATACTTGCCAAAGGGAATGTTACTAAGTACTGACCATGCAGGGTGCCCAAACTTTTGCTTCGGGCTCTTTCTCTATTTTGTTATTTTGAAACTGTAAAAGATGGAAATAGAAAAGTGATCTTGCTTATAATACTGCAGAAATGTGTCATCTTTAACTTTATGACTTTTGAAATCAGGTAATCTTTTACTCGCTTAGGTATTAACAGTCACAGAAATTTTGACTAGGGATGCCCAGACATTCGTATGCCTCTGTACCCCTGACACCCGCTCCGTACCTATATCCAAGCACCTTAAAACTCTTACAAGAGGAATTCTGCAGATGCTGGAAATTCAAGCAACACACATCAAAGTTGCTGGTGAACGCAGCAGGCCAGGCAGCATCTCTAGGAAGAAGTGCAGTCGACGTTTCAGGCCGAGACCCTTCGTCAGGACTCGCGTTGTTCTACGTTCTACCTTGGTTTTGAGGGAGGAGAAGACGGCGGCGCTACGCAGCGCGCGTGGCCGTTCCGAATGATACCGTACGTGCTAACTAGGGGGCCGTGCACAATCCTGATTTGATGGAGACAGCCATGAGAAGCACGGAGGAACATCTGGAGAAACTTCTGAAATGCCCGCGATCGAGAATCTCCGGAGGGGAAGGCCCAAAATCCTCGGCTTTGCCTATTGCCTGTTGACGGGGCCGGGGTCGAATCGCTTGGGCAGAGATGGTGCTCAGTGCTCGGTGTCGGAGGGCTGGTCGGAGGCTCGGAGTTCTCGGACGGACTCGGAGTCGGACTCTGGTCGGATGCTTCCGGTATGCTGCATCGGCAAGTTGGCGGCGCTGGAGGTTTACCGTCTGCGTGAGATGATGGGACTTTGGAGAGACTTTGAGACTTTTTACCGTGCCCATGGTCTGTTCTTATCAAATTACGGTATTGCTTTGCACTGTTGTAACTATGCGTTATAATTATGTGTTTTTTGTCAGCTTTTCAGTCGGTTTGTCACGTGTTTCTGTGATATCACTCTAGAGGAACATTGTATCATTTCTTAATGCATGCATTACTAAATGACAATAAAAGAGGACTGCGTGTCCTCATAATCTAAAATCTGAAAAAAATGGCAGCAGTAGTGCCTATTCTAAATCCTCTCAGATCCCTGTCTGATCCTTCTAGTTATGGGCTTATATCATTAATGTCTCATTTATGTAAACTGATGGAATGTATAGTAATCGAGCGCTTCAGTTATATTTTGGAAAGAACAGTGATATAGCGTCGTATTAGAGTGGATTTTGGAAGGGTGGAATGACATTAGATTTAGTTTTAGGTTTGGAAGATGATATTAGGAAAGCACAGTTAAATAAAGATGTAATAGCAGTATTTTTTGATACTGAAAAGGGAAATAATATGTTATGGAAGAAAGGACTTTTGATTGAATTTTGGAAATTAAGAGTGAGGGGATATTGCTTAATTTATCTGTTTTTTTTTATTTGGACGGTCTGTGCAAGTACGGGAGGGCACGTTATATTTGTGTTTCCATGAGATGGAGAATGGGACTCCACAAGGCGGTATTTGTAGCCCTTCATTATTTAATATTATGATTAATGTTATTTTCTCTGAGATGGGAACTCTGGTGGGTAAATCACTATATGCAGATGATGTAGCTTCAGAGATTAGAGGTAGTGTATCAATTTTACTCTAAGTAAGAAACAATTTACAATGAATACAGTCGAACAGTGGGCAAATATTTGAGGCTTTGAGCTTTTCGTCGCTCAGAGCACGTTGTGTGGTTTACAGACAGGATTAATCGACCTGCACTCGATTTAAAATAATATAATAAAACCCTTGAGGATCTGTCAGTTTTTATGATTTTCTTATTTGGACGGTCTGTGCAGGTACAGGTGGGCATGATATATTTGTTTTTCCATGAGGTAGAGAATGGGACCTTTCAGGGCAGTATTTGTAGCCCTTCGTTATTTCATATTATGATAAATGATATTTTCTCTGAGATAGGTACTGTGAAGGGTAAATCACGACATGCAGATGATGGAGCTTTATGGATTAGAGTATTTCAATTTTACTATAAATAGAATGTAATTTATAGTTGACGGCTGAAGCAGTATGCAAATATTTGCTGATTTGAGTTTCTGTCACTGAAACACGTTGTGTGTTTTACAAACAGAATTAATAGACTTGTACTTGATCTCAAGTGACGCCCGTGTCAGTGGTGAGATTTCCAGGCATGTGGATGGAAGCACCATATCACTAAAATAATTGAGAAATATAAGGGAACATTGAATGTCCTCAAACAACCATGTGGGTGTTCTTGGGGTGCAACACGAAAATCTTTGTTGACCATTTATATTTGTTTAATTCAATCTGTTCTTGATTATGGCTGAAGTTGATCATCCTCATCTTCAACTTTAGAATGCTTAGGTGTGATACCAGCACAGGCTTTAAGATTGTGTTGTAGTGCAGTAAGGTCGTCTCCTGTTTCGGCTTTACTGGTTGAAATGGGACAATTGTCCTCACAATGACAGAGGGTTAAGTTGCTGTTAACATACTGGGTTAAATTGAGGGGGTAAAGAAATGATCATCCTGTTAAAGGTGTTCTGGAGGACTGATAGGAACATCACAAGAACAATACGTTCAGTTTTGGGTGGTTGGGTTCTTATCAAGCTGGGAATATGGGTGTATTGGATGATACAATATTTCCCACTGTAGCTTTCTCTGTAGCACCACCTTGATTTTTTTTCCAATGACTGTAGTTAATTTTAGGTTATACAACTGGATTCTGTGTTGCCTGAGTATCTGCTCGTTCATCAGTACAGTAATGAAAGTTATTATCACATGGTAACTATTTTTAAAGTTGGATCAAAATATAATTTAACTGGGATTGTTGGTGTGACTGTTTTGTGCCTGAATTGCAGGTAATGTTAAAGAAATGACTTACCAGCCATTCATCTGTATTTGAAGCAGAATTCTTTGTCATCATTTTAGGGTTACAGTGGGTGTAGGAAATTGGTCCTTGCAAACTTGTAATTTGTTCAGAATCCTTTTCAGTTTTGATGAGTTTTAAAACAGATCATTCTAGCAGAAGGTCAGATTGACTGTTGGAAACTCGTCAAACAGTATTCCATGTACAAAGTTTGGTTTGTACGTCTGCACCTTATGGGCCCTGCACACAGCACTATCCAGCGAAGTGATGAGGTTGACTGTTTAGCAACAAAAGCTGCTAAAATTTCAACTGTGGATATAGACCTTACACTTAGCAAATCAGAAATTAAGGGGTTGGTAGGGTTAAGAATTAGGAGCTTTTGGCAGGACTTGTAGGATAATGGAGATAAGGACAGACACCTTTACAGAGTTCATAAATCAGTTGGTTTATAGAAGAAGGGCTTAAAACAAGATGGGAAGAAACTATATTGACACGACTTAGAATTTCCCACAGCATGCTTAATTATACCTTGTATCTAATTGGAAAACTACATTCTGTGTCGTGTACATTTTGTCGTTATGAAACTGTTAAACACATACTATTTCAGTGTGAAGCATATAAGTTTGAAAAAAATGCAGGCTTCGTTACATTCCTTGGGGTTGATAGTTTTCATATAAAACTTATTAAGTTCTGGAGTGACCTTAAGTTAATTCAGAGTATTAAGCAGGAAAAGGCATGTAATAATAGTAATGTCACAATTATATCGGGGGACGTCAATACGCAAGGGAATTGGGAAAATCAGGTTGGTGTCGGATCGCAAGGGAGGGAATTTGTTGAATGCCTATGAGACGGCTTTATAGAGCAGCTTGTGTTGGGGCCTACTCGGGGAAAGGGTAATTACCCTGATCTTATTCGGGAGCTTAAAGAAAAAGAACCCTGAGAAGGCAGTGATCATAATATAATTGAATTCATACTGCAATTTGAGAGGGAGAAGCCTGAGTCACATGTGTCAGTCTCGCAATGGAACAAAGGGAATTACAGAGGCATGAGAGGGGAACTTGTCCGGGTGAATTGGAGGAGGCTACTGCAGGGATGACGGCTGATCAGAGGTGGCTGAAGTATCTGGGAATCGTTTACAAGGCGCAGGATAGACAAGTCCCACAGAAGAATTTCTCAAATAGCAGGGGAAGGCAAACGTGGCTGACAGGGGAAATTAAAGAGAGAACATAGAAGCGTACAGCACAGCACAGTACAGGCCCTTCGGCCCACAATGTTGTGCCGACCCTCAAACATTCCCTCCCATATAACCCCCAAGTCAAATTCCTCCATATACCAGCCTAACAGTCTCTTAAATTTTACTAGCGTATCTGCCTTCAGCACTGACTCAGGCAGGGCATTCCACGTACCAACCACTCTCTGATTAAAAAAACCTTCCTCTAAAGTCCCCCTTGAACTTCCCACCCCTTATCTTAAAGCCATGTCCTCTTGTATTGAGCAGTGGTGCCCTGGGGAAGAGGCGCTGGCTATCCACTCTATCTATTCCTCTTATTATCTTGTACACCTCTATCATGTCTCCTCTCATCCTCCTTCTCTCCAAAGAGTAAAGCCCTAGCTCCCTTACTCTCCAATCATACTCGATACTCTCTAAACCAGGCAGCATGCTAGTAAATCTCCTCTGTACCCTTTCCAGTGCTTCCACATCCTTCCTATAGTGAGGCGACCAGAACAGGGCACAGTACTCCAAGTGTAGGCTAACCAGAGTTTTATAGAGCTGCATCATTACCTCGCGGCTCTTAAACTCTATCCCTCGACTTATGAAAGCTAACACTCAGAAGGTTTCTTAACTACCCTATCTATCTGTGAGGCAACTTTCAGGGATCTGGGGACATGTACCCCCCAGATCGCTCTGCTCCTACACACTACCAAGTATCCTGCCATTTACTTTGTACTCTGCCTTGGAGTTTGTCCTTGCAAAGTGTACCACCTAACACTTCTCTGGGTTGAACTCTATCTGCCACTTCTCAGCCCACTTCTGCATCCTATCAATGTCTCCCTGCAATCTTCGACAATCCCCTACACTATCTACAACACCACCAACCTTTGTGTAGTCTGCAAACTTGCCAACCCACCCTTCTACTCCTACACCCAGGTCGTTAATAAAAATCACGAAAAGTAGAGGTCCCAGAACCGATTCTTGTGGGACACGACTAGTCACAATCCTCCAATCTCAATGTACTCCCTCCACCACGACCCTCTGCTTTCTGCAGGGAAGCCAATTCTGAATCTACCTGGCCAAACTTCCCTGGATTCCATGCCTTCTGACTTTCTGAATAAATCTACCGTCTGGAACCGTGTTAAATGCCTTACTAAAATCTATGTAGATCACATCCACTGCAGTACCCTCATCTATATGCCTGGTCACCTCCTCAAAGAACTCTATCAGGCGTGTTCGACACGATCTGCCCTTTACAAAGCCAAGCTGACTGTCCCTGATCAGACCATGTTTCTCTAAATGCCCACAGACCCCATTTCTAAGATTTTTTTCCAACAGCTTTCCCACCACAGACGTAAGGCTCACTGGTCTATAATTACCCGGACTATCCCAACTACCTTTTTTGAACGAGAGGACAACATTCACTTCCCTCCAATCCTCCGGTACCATTCCCGCAGACAACGAGAACATTAAGGTCCTAGCCAGAGGCTCAGCAATCTCTTGCCTCGTCTCGTGGGGCAGCCTGGGAAATATTCCGTCAGGCCCCGGGGACTTATCCGTCCTAATGTATCTTAACAACTCCAACACCTCCTCTCCCTTAATATCAACATGCTCCAGAACATCAACCTCACTGATATTGTCCTCACCGTCATCGTTCCCTCTCATTCGTGAATACCGAAGAGAAGTATTCATTGAGGACCTCGCTCACCTCCACAGCCTCCAGGCATATCTTCCCACCTTTATCTCTAATCGGTCCTACATTCACTCCTGTCATCCTTTTGTTCTTCACATAACTGAAGAATGCTTTGGGGTTTTCCTTTACCCTTCTCGCCAAGGCCTTCTCATGCCCCCTTCTTGCTCTCCTCAGCCCCTTCTTAAGCTCCTTTCTTGCTACCCTATATTCCTCAATAGACCCATCTGATCCTTGCTTCCTGAACCTCATGTATGCTGCCTTCTTCCTCCTGACTAGATTTTCACCTCACTTGTCACCCATGGTTCCGTCACCCTACCATTCTTTATCTTCAGCACCGGAACAAATTTATCCCTAAACATCGACCACATGTCCATAGTACATTTCCCTGGAAAAACATCATCCCAATTCACACCCGCAAGTTCTAGCCTTATAGCCTCATAATTTGCCCTTCCCCAATTCAAAATATTCCTTTCCTCTCTGATTCTATCCTTTTTCATGATAACGCTAAAGGCCAGGGAGCGGTGGTCACTGTCCCCCAGATGCTCACCCACTGAGAGATCTGTGACCTGACCCGGTCCGTTACCTAATATGAGATCTGGTATGGGATTCACCCTAGTCGGCCTGGTAACATACTGTGAACAGTAACTGCTCCTTTCCCAAAAGAGGATTCTGCTACATTACCCACCCTTTCTGTAGCTGTAATAGTATCCCTGACTAGCATTGCCACCCCTCCTCCCCTGACCCCCCATCCGTTTTAAAGCACTGAAATCCAGGAATATTGAGAATCCATTCCTGCCCTGGTGCCAGCCAAGCCTCTTAAGGACTGTGTAAAACCTAAGGAAATGGCATATAAGTTGGTAAAAACGTGTGGGAGATTGGATGATTGGGATGCTTTTAAAATCCAACAGAAGTGTACAAAAAGACAATAAGAATGATAAAGATGAATTATGAGGACAAACTAGCTATTAATATAAAACGGGATGCCAAAAGTTTTTTTTCGTCAGTTACATAAAGAGTGAAATGGAGACGAGAGTTGATATTGGACCACTGGAAATTGACTCTGGTGAGGTAGTGATGGGGGACACAGAAATGACAGATGAACTGAATGAATACTTGGTATCAGTCTTCACTGTGGAAGACGCTCGCAGAGCACGAGAGGTCCATGAGTGTCAGGGGGAGGAGTGAGTGACAAAGGAAAAGTGCCAGGCAAACTCAAATGTCTTCAGGTGGATCAGTCACATGGGCCAGATGGACTACATTGCAGAGTCCAGAGGGAGGTTGCTGAATGGATGATGGATGCATTGGTGACGATCTTTCAAGAATTACTTGATTCCGGCATGGTCTTGGAGAACTGGAAAATTGAAAATTGAAATATTTAAAAAATGGAGGAAGGCAGAAAATGGAGAAAGGAAATTATAGGCCAGTTAGCCTGATCTTAGTGGTTGGGAAAGTGTAGTCTGTTTTCGAGAAGATTTTCCAAGGTATTTGGAGTCGAATGATAAAATAAGTCAATGTCAGCATGGTTTCTGTAAATGACAACCGTGCCTAACAAATCTTTAGAGGTCTTTGAGGAAGTGAAAAGGAGGGTGGGTGGATAAATGAGAGGCAGTGGATATCATTTACTTGGGTTTTCAGAAGACCTTTGATAAGGTACCACAGATGAGGCTGCCGAACAAGTTAAAATCTTATGGCGTTGCAGGACAGATACTGGAATGGATACAGAAATGGCTGACAGGTAAGAGACAGCGAGCAGAGATAAAGGGGGCCTTTTCAGGTTGGCTGCCAGTGACGAGTGGTGTTCCCCAGAGTCAGTATCTGGACTGCTACTTTTCATATTGTTTGTCAACGATTAAGATAATGAAATTGATGACTTTGGGGCAAAGTCTGCAGATGATACGAAGATAGGTGGAGGGGTGGGAAGTGTTGAGGAAGCAATGCGATTGCAGCTGGACAGACAAATTGGAAGAACAGTAAAAAAAAAAGTGGCAGATTGAATACAGTATTGGGAAATGTATGATAATGAATTTTGGTCAAAGGAATAATAGTGTGGACTATTATTTTAATGGGGAGATAATTCAAACATCAGAGATGCAGGGGACTTAGGAATCTTCGTGTAAGAGTCCAAGAAGGTTATTTCGCAGCTTGAGCCTGTGGTAAAGAAGGAAAATGCAATGTTGGCTTTTCTTTGAAGGGGGATAGAATATTAAACAAAGGAGATAATGCTGAGCCTTTAAAACACACAAGTCAGGCCGTACTTGGAGTTTTGTCAATGTTTTGGGTCCCATGTCTCAGAACGGAGAAGGGATCTCATTGAAACCTAACATGTGTTGAAACGACTAGACAGGGTGGATGTGGAGAGGTTGTTTCACGTGGTGGTGATATCCAGACTAGAGGGCACAGCATCAAGATTGAGGGGAGATCTTTTTGAACAGAGGTAAGGAGGAATATTTTTATCCAGAGAGTAGTGACCCTGTGGAATACTTTTCCACAGAATGCGGTGGAAGCTGTCTGTGGGTATATTTAACGCGGAAGTTGATCATTTTCTGATCGTTCAGACCATCAGAGGATAATGCGAGAACGCAGGTGTATGGGGTTTAGTGGGATCCGGGATCAGCCATGATGGAAACTCCTCCCGTGTTTATTTCACTCTCCGCACATTTATATTTACAGGGACTTTACTCCTGACGCCGGTCCCAGGACCCGACCCGTTTACAGACCCGGAGTGCAACCAGAGCAGATTCTCAGCCACTGATTTCCATCCCAAGGCCAGAAGAAAGGATAAAGTTTCCCCGTGAACTTATTCCCAGTGAAGGTGTGGAGATGGGACTTGGTCTCCGCGTTGTAAAATGAAACTGCCCCGGACTCGTAACTGAGATAAACTCCCACCCTCCCGGGGATGGGACCGGCAGGGAGACGGGACTCGGGGGAGGTGAGAACATCGAACACGTCATAATCCCGATGTAACACATCATCTACCTGCCTGATGATCCAGAATCCGGTCTCCGGACTCAGACTGACCCCTGCCTTCCTGTCCACAGACTCTGCGGCGACTCCTAGACCCCAAACCCTATTCCCCGCCACCTCCACCTCCCAGTAATGTCTCCCCGATGTGAATCCCTCCGATCCCAGCACACGAGCCCGATTTGTGAATCTCTTCCCGGTGTCAGGGAGATCCCTCCAGTTCCCGGTCCGTCTCACACTCTTCCGATCCTCAGACACCTCGAGCTCCGGATGCGCCGTTTCCACATCCAGGGTGACAGAGACTGGGGAAAGAAACAGAGAATTAGAGGGTCCCTGGGGATCGGGAGGGACGGGGAGGGAGACTCAGGCAGCGCGGCCCCTATACCGGAATATAGGCCGCTGGGTCTCAGGCACAGTCAGGTGGCTGACAAGAATCTTTCCCGGGGTTTTACCCAGTCACAGCGGATGGAGAACCAGTATCTCCCTGAGGTTTAGCTTCCGGTCCGGACAGCGGAGTTTTCCCGATGAATAGACACAGAATGCTGGAGGGTCTCTGCGGATCAGGCAGCATGTGTGGAGAGAGATGAACAGTCTACGTTTCAAGAATAGAAACAAATAGGAGAGATAGCCAGCAGAAACGGGCGTGGGGTGGGGGTGAATTCAGATGGTAAGGGGTGAGTGAATGGATTTGAACAAGATGTCACAGAGGCTCTTCGGCCCAACTTGTTCATTCCAATCAATTTGTTTTAATGAGCTAGTCCATTATTCCTTTCCACCTTTCTTATCCACATACCTGCCAAGATGCATTTTAAAACATTGTCACTGTACCCAGCTCTACAGTTAATCAAGGGCCCATTGTAAACGTGGGTAGCCCTCTTCGCTGTCCACTATGCAATGATTTTAGTGTCACCCAGAAACCTACTAACTATATTACCTACATTCTCATCGCAATCATTAATATGAATGACAAACAACCCCGGCCCCAGCACAGGCCCCCAGTCCTCTGTGTTTAAGAGACACTTGGACAGACACTTCAATAGGCAAGGCACAGAGGGAGGCGGACCTACTGCCGGCCAATGGGATGAATGTGGATAGAACAATAGAAGCACAGAACACCACAGCACAGAAAACAGGCCATTCGGCCCTTCTAGTCAGTGCCGAAACTTTATTCCGCAAGTCCCATTGACCTGCACCCAGTCCATAACCGTCCAGACCTCTCCCATCCATGTATCTAACCAATTTATTCTTAAAGCTTAAGAGTGACCCGCATTTACCACGTCAGATGGCAGCTCGTTCCACACTCCCACGTCTCTCTAAGTGAAGAAGTTCCCCCTAAACCTTTCCCCTTTCACCCTAAAGCCATGTCCTCTCGTATTTATCTCTCCTAATCTAAGTGGAAAGAGACTACTCGGATTTACTCTGTCTGTATAATATTGTAAACCTCTATCAAACCCGCCCCCACCCCATTCTTCTACGCTCCAAGGAATAAAGTCCTAATCTGTTCAATCTGTCCCAGTAACTCAACTCCTGAAGACCCGACAACATCCTAGTAAATCTTCTCTACACTCTTTCAGTCTTGCTGATATCCTTCCTATAGTTAGGTGACCAGAACTGCACACAATGCTCCAAACTGTGTTTTAAAAAAAGATGGTAAATAGGTCAGCACAGAGGTGATGGGTCAAAGGGCACATTTCTATGCTGTACAGCCATAGCTCTGTGAACTGTTGACTGAGACCATACCCACCCCCATCGGTGCAGAGAATTCCAAACAGACAGTGACAACTGACCTTTGACTCCTCAGACAGAGGAAACATCCTCCCTGCATCTTGCCTGTTGAGCCCTGAAATAACTTTGTGTTTCCCTAAGATCTCCACTCATTCTTCGAAACAGGGAACAGAGAAAAAAGAACAGTACTGCACAGGAACAGGCCCTTCATTCAATTTTAGTTCATTTGTGAGTGTGAAGTGTAAAATGGAGGAGTGTGGAGGTTAGAGATAGTAAAGGAGGTGAAAATGGCAACCAGTAGGGGAGAGATGAATGCCAGTTTGAAGCAGAGGCAAGTGGGGGAGGGGTGGAGAGCCTGCAAGTGAACTGTGTGTGTAGACGTAATGAGAAGGTGGAGGGGACAAAGCTGGGAGATGTAAACTCGTCTACACCTTTATTCTTTCTACCAAAATGCATGCACGACTTCCCTACTCAGTAATCTTTTCATCACTTCTTCGCCCATTTTCCTGATCTGTCTCTGTCCTTCGCCAGATTCCAAGCTTCAGCAGCTCTACTTGCCCTTCAGCTGTCTTCATCTCATCTGCAAGCTTGGCCACAAAGGCAGGAATTCTGTCGTCCAAATCATTCGTTGTCTATCTTGCCTTTGTGAAACTTGAAGAATTCCAGCAGATCTGTCAACCAAGATTGCTCCTTCAGGGAAGGCATGCTGTCTTGGGCCTATTTTATCATGTCCCTCTGTGTATCCAAAAGTTCGTCCTTAATACTGGACTGCAACATCTTCCCAAGCACACCACATCCATGCCAACCATTTCACTGAAGAAAGATCAATTCATGTGTAATTTCCTTTCCTCAGAGTGAAGTGACCTTTGCAATATCCAGTGGCCTTGAATGATTCTGAATCTCGTGATTCTTGAAAGATCATTAATGACGCATCCACATTCACTTCAGCTACCTTTATCCGAACACTGGGATGTAGTCCATGTGGTGCAGGTGATTTATCTACCTCAGACCTTTCACCTTCCCACACACTCTCTCCTCAGTAATAGCAAAAACGTATGTCCCCTGACACTCTCAGCTTTCTGACGAGCAGCGGATATCTTCCCCAGTGAGGTTTGACACAGAACAGTACGCAATTCCCACTACCATGTCTTTGGCATGTTCCATAGGTCCAATATCCACACTTACCTCTCTCTCACTTGGGAAATATTTGAAATAAAAACTTTCTGTATCTACTTGTGTATTATTGGCATGTTTTCCCTCGTATCTCATTTTTTCTCGCCTTATTATTTTAGTTACAATCTGTTGGTGATTGAAACCTTCTTGATATCCTGCTAATCTCTGTTAAAATGTATGCCCTGTCTTTTACTTTTATGCTGTATCTGACTTCCCTTGTCAACCGCAGTTACCCTATCCTCCCGGTATAATACATCTTCATATTCGGGACATATCTATCCTGTGTCTTCCGAATTACCCCCAGAAACCTCAGCTTTTGCTATTCATGTTCCCTTTCCAATCTACTCTGGTCAACTCCTCCGTCATGTCTCTGTCATTCCCTTTACATCACCCTAATACTGATACATCCACCTTTACTTCTCCATCTCAAACTGTGGGGTGGGTTCTATCATTTTCAGTTCACAGCTTCCTCAGGGTTCTTTTACCTTGAGCTCCCTAATCCTGTCTGGTTTGTTACACAAATCCCAGTCGAGAATTGCTTCTCTCCCAATAGACTCAACCAGAAACTATATTAAAAAGTCATCTCTTAGGCACTGTACAAATTTCCTCTCTGGAATGCAACACCAACTTGATTTTCCCAATCTACCTGCATTTTGAAATCCCCCATCCCTATTATCACCTTACCCTTTTTACATGCCTTTTCTATCTCCTGATGTAATTTGTACCCCATATCCTGGCTACTATTGGGAAGTCTGTATACAACTCTCACCAAGGTCTTTTACCCTTGCAGTTTCTTAATTCTACCCACAAAGATTCTACACCTTCCAATTTTGTGTCACCTCACTAAAGATTTGATTTCAGTTCTTTTTTTTTTCAACAGACCCTCCCCAGCCTCTCTGCCTACCTGCCTGTCCTTTGAATACAAGGTGTATACTTGGATGTTGAGCTTCAAGCCACGATCGTCTTTCCACCACAACTCAATGATGCCAACAACGTTATACCTGCCAATCTCTACCTGTGCTACAACATCATCTACCTTAATCAGTATACTGGAGCAATCAAATATAACACCTTCAGTCCTGTGTTCATCAGCCTATGCGACACTGTCCACAGGAACTTAAGCAAGTTCTTTGATGTTGATTATAGACGACACTGGGGATATTCTCTGAAATTCTGGCACCCCGACTATTGGAAGGATGACATTTCACAGGACAGAAGGCCTCAGAAGGAAGTTACCAGGACTGGGGACTGTGGGTTAACAGGAGAGAGTGGATAAGCGGGGTCTATTTCTCTGGAGTGCAGAGTGTTGAGGGATGACCCGTTATTGAACTGTATAAAATCATAAGAGACTTAGATAAGATAAGAGTATTTTTTTTCCTGAACTTGGGAGTACAGAATCAAAGGGTAAGAGGGGATCTGTGGAGTAACTTTCTCTCAGAGAGGGAGGTGGGCAGATGGAATTTGATATCAGCAGAAACATAGAAACATAGAAACATAGAAAAAGGGTGCAGGAGTAGGCCATTCGGCCCTTCGAGCCTGCACCGCCATTTATTATGATCATGGCTGATCATCCAACTCAGAACCCCGCCCCAGCCTTCCCTCCATACCCGCTGATCCCTTTAGCCACAAGGGCCATATCTAACTCCCTCTTAAATACAGCCAATGAACTGGCCTCAACTGTTTCCTGTGGCAGAGTATTCCACAGATTCACCACTCTCTGTGTGAAGAAGTTTTTCCTAATCTCGGTCCTAAAAGGCATCCCCTTTATCCTCAAACTGTGAACCCTTGTTCTGGACTTCCCCAACATTGGGAACAATCTTCCTGCATCTAGCCTGTCCAATCCCTTTAGGATTTTATACGTTTCAATCAGAGACCCCCTCAATCTTCTAACTTCCAATGAGTACAAGCCCAGTTCATCCAATCTTTCTTCATATGAAAGTCCTGCCATCCCAGGAATCAATCTGGTGAACCTTCTTTGCACTCCCTCTATGGCAAGGATGTCTTCCTTCAGATTAGGGGACCAAAACTGCACACAATACTCAAGGTGTGGTCCCACCAAGACCTTGTACAACTGCAGTAGTACCTCCCTGCTCCTGTACTCGAATCCTCTCGCCATAAATGCCAGCATACCATTCACCTTTTTCACTGCCTGCTGTACCTGCATGCCCACTTTCAATGACTGGTGTATAATGACATCCAGGTCTCGTTGCACCTCCCCTTTTCCTAATCGGCCACCATTCAGATAATAATCTGTTTTCCTATTTTTGCCACCAAAGTGGATAACTTCACATTTATCCACATTAAATTGCATCTGCCATGAATTTTCCCACTCACCCAACGTATCCAAGTCACTCTGCATCCTCTTAGCATCCTCCTCACAGCTAACACTGCCACCCAGCTTCGTGTCATCCGCAAACTTGGAGATGCTGCATTTCATTCCCTCATCCAAGTCATTAATATATATTGTAAACAACTGGGGTCCCAGCACTGAGCCTTGTGGTACCCCACTACTCACTACCTGCCATTCTGAAAAGGGCCCGTTTATTCCCACTTTTTGCTTCCTGTCTGCTAACCAACTCTCCATCCACATCAATACCTTACCCCCAATACCGTGTGCTTTAAGTTTGCACACTAGTCTCCTGTGTGGGACCTTGTCAAAAGCCTTCTGAAAATCCAAATATACCATATCCACTGGTTCTCCCCTATCCACTATACTAGTTACATCCTCAAAAAATTCTATGAGATTCGTCAGACATGATTTTCCTTTCACAAATCCATGCTGACTTTGTCCGATGATTTCACCGCTTTCCAAATGTGCTGTTATCACATCTTTGATAACTGACTCCAGCAGTTTCCCCACCACCGACGTTAGGCTAACCGGTCTATAATTCTCCGGCTTCTCTCTCCCTCCTTTTTTAAAAAGTGGGGTTACATTAGCCACCCTCCAATCCTCAGGAACTAGTCCAGAATCTAACGAGTTTTGTAAAATTATCACTAATGCATCCACTATTTCTTGGGCTACTTCCTTAAGCACCCTAGGATGCAGACCATCTGGCCCTGGGGATTTATCTGCCTTTAATCCCTTCAATTTACCTAACACCACTTCCCTACTAACATGTATTTCGCTCAGTTCCTCCATCTCACTGGACCCTCTGTCCCCTACTATTTCTGGAAGATTATTTATGTCCTCCTTAGTGAAGATAGAACCAAAATAATTATTCAATTGGTCTGCCATGTCCTTGCTCCCCATAATTAATTCACCTGTTTCTGTCTGTAGGGGACCTACATTTGTCTTTACCAGTCTTTTCCTTTTTACATATCTATAAAAGCTTTTACAATCAGTTTTTATGTTCCCTGCCAGTTTTCTCTCATAATCTTTTTTCCCCTTCCTAATTAAGCCCTTGTCCTCCTCTGCTGAACTCTGAACTTCTCCCAGTCTTCAGGTGAGCCACTTTCTCTGGCTAATTTGTATGCTTCTTCTTTGGAATTGATACTATCCCTAATTTCTCTTGTCAGCCACGGGTGCGCTACCTTCCTTGATTTATTCTTTTGCCAAACTGGGATGAACAATTGTTGTAGTTCATCCATGCAATCTTTAAATGCTTGCCATTGCATATCCACCGTCAATCCTTTAAGTGTCATTTGCCAGTCTATCTTAGCTACTTCACGTCTCATACCTTCAAAGTTAACCCTCTTTAAGTTCAGAACCTTTGTTTCTGTATTAACTATGTAACTCTCCATCTTAATGAAGAATTCCACCATATTATGGTCACTCTTACCCAAGGGGCCTCTCACGACAAGATTGCTAATTAACCCTTCCTCATTGCTCAAAACCCAATCCAGAATAGCCTGCTCTCTAGTTGGTTCCTCGACATGTTGGTTCAAAAAACCATCCCGCATACATTCCAAGAAATCCTTTTCCTCAGAACCTTTACCAATTTGTTTCACCCAATCTACATGTAGATTGAAGTCACCCATTATAACTGCTGTTCCTTTATTGCACACATTTCTAATTTCCTGTTTAATACCATCTCCGACCTCACTACTACTGTTAGGTGGCCTGTACACAACTCCCACCAGCGTCTTCTGCCCCTTAGTGTTACGCAGCTCTACCCATATCGATTCCACATCTTCCCGGCTTATGTCCTTCCTTTCTATTGCGTTAATCTCTTCTTTAACCAGCAACGCCACCCCACCTCCCCTTCCTTCATATCTATCCCTCCTGAATATTAAATATCCCTGAACGTTGAGCTCCCATCCTTGGTCACCCTGGAGCCATGTTTCTGTGATCCCAACTGTATCATAATCATTAATAACAATCTGCACTTTCAATTCATCCACCTTATTACGAATGCTCCTTGCATTGACACACAAAGCCTTCAGGCGCTCTTTTACAACTCTCTTAGCGCTAATACAATTATGTTGAAAAGTGGCCCTTTTTAATGCTTGTCCTGGAATTGTCAGCCTGCCACTTTTACTTTTCTCCTTAGTACTTTTTGCTTCTACCCTCACTTTACACCCCTCTGTCTCTCTGCACCGGTTCCCATCCCCCTGTTGTGAACTAACCTCCTCACACCTAGCCTCTTTAATTTGATTCCCACCCCCCAACCATTCTAGTTTAAAGTCACCTCAGTAGCCCTCGCTAATCTCCCTGCCAGGATATTGGTCCCCCTAGGATTCAAGTGTAACCCGTCCTTTTTGTACAGGTCACACCTGCGCCAAAAGAGGTCCCAATGATCCAAAAACTTGAATCCCTGCCCCCTGCTCCAATCCCTCAGCCACGCATTTACCTTCCACCTCATCGCAATAGCAGCCTCAAAAAATTCTATGAGATTCGTCAGACATGATTTTCCTTTCACAAATCCACGTTGACTTTAGGCTAACCGGTCTATAATTCCCCGGTTTCTCTCTCCCTCCTTTTTTAAAAAGTGGGGTTACATTATCCACCCTCCTGTAGCAATAAGTTCAGACAGATACACAAATAAGGAATGATACCAGGGATATGGTACAAACACATGCAAATTGGATCTTAGTTTTGCAGATAGATGAAGGGGACCGTGGGTTCAACATCTGCCATTGCTCTTACAAGATCATCCTCCTGAGCAATCTCACCCTGGAGCCTGTCTGCGAACTGTTGATGTGACGTCACGTCAGAGGGCAGCTCAGTGCACAGAGCAGACAGACTGGGTAAGGACGGCAGATTTCATTCCCAAATGGGAATTTGTGCCTGTCTCTTTGGCCATGAGTCACACTCTCATAGTGTGTATGTGTTGATTGTGGTAAATAACAGTGTGTTTATGTGTACACATTGAAGGAGAGTGTGCACATTGAAGTATTTGCATATCACAGTGTGTCATCACATGTCTGGTGTGTGCTGACAATGTGTGACATGTGAGTGAGTTGTTTAAATAAATAACTCACTGTGTCTGAAGACATTGGTCTCCAGATTACTGAGGGAAGTAACAACGTACGTTGCTGAGGCTCTGACTAAGACCTGCCAAGCCTCCTTGTGTATGTGTGTGAGGAGGTTTGCAGGCCGATTATGCTGTGTGTGCTTCTCCCGAGGCGTAATAGTGACCGATGTCAATGCTGGTTGGAGTGTCCGGGCTCAGTCTCACAATGATTCAATGGGGTGGTTTGATGACAACAGTGAGAATCGCGACTCCAGCAGGGGGCAGACCTGAGTCAATGAAAGTCTGCAGTCACAGATAGGTCAGTCTGCAGGTCGGGCAGCTTCCGTGGATATGATCAGTCAACGTTTCGGGCCGGAGCCCTTCGTCAGGACCGAAACGTTGACTGATTATTTCCACGCATGCTGCCCGACCTGCTGAGTTCCTCCAGCATGTTGTGAGTGTTGCTTTGACCCCAGCATCTGCAGAGTATTTTGTGTTTACAGAGAGGTCAGACTGGGCGAGCAGGCTCAAACTCCCAATGCTTCAAAGTGGTGGTTTGATAGCCATGACCGTAAGACATGGGAGCAGAATTAGGCCATTTGGCCCATCAAGTCTGCTCTGCCATTCAATCGTGGCTGTCTGTTTTTCTTCCCTCCTCAGCCCCACACCCCGGCATTCTCCACGTAACCTTTGATGCTGTTCAATCTAGAACCAACGTTTCCTCTAATTTTTAGTAGTCAGTGTGCACGAAAATCTTATGTTGTGCAAATTATTTTCCTGTGACAAAAGTATGTGCGCACTGAATGCACAGATGGCATGTAGATTTACAAAATATTTGACATAAAACTGCACAGAGTAACAGGAAAATTACATACATATTTAAGTCACTCAGTTATTTTTTTTCTCTCTCCTGTCTTTGGCATTTACCCATTCTTTGTAAACTCTATCTAGACTAATAGAACTTCAATCCAATTGGTAGCTTTCGATTCTTATTAACATATCCACATGACATTCACCTAAACGGTTTCGCAGCTTGTTTTTGAGTTGATTCGTTAGGCTAAAACCTCGCTCACAGTCCGCACTAGACACAAGAAAGGTTCCCCCAATGTCCATCAACTGTGCGAGGTCACAAAACTGTTCATTTTGAAGTACAAATGTCACCATTTTAGCAAAGTTTGAAATCAGTTTGGATTTAATTTTTTCTTGCACGGAAAATTTGAAATCATTAAACTGTCTAACTATTACAGTATTTTCAGCTAAAAAATCATGATATTTTAGACATAAGGCATTAACTTTTTCATCGCCAAATATGAAGTCATAACCTGTAATTGTGGAGAAATCAAAAGCTGACCATTCTTGTACCTCATCTTCAGGAAACCTTTCTTCTAAATGCACACAAAGACTATGTATAAAAGTCAACAGCGAACTTGTATTTACTGTGATATTTTCTTCACGTTGTTGGCTTAGCAAAACTTTAACTTTGTTACTACATGAAATACTGTCTCCCAGATCCCAGAACAGGAAAGGTGAGGTGACGTAAATTAGTGACGTACATTGTGGTATTTGAAAAAAATGACTAACTAGTTTACAGAAACATTTAGCTAAAAGATTATTTTCAATAAGTATAATTATTAATTACTACATTACTTCAGGTAACTAAACTTTTGTGCACACATTAATTTCCTTTGTGTGCTGGTTGAAAAATGTGTGTACGTGCGCACACACGCACAGCTTAGAGGGAACATAGTCCAGAACCTATCACGTTCTACCTTAAATTCCTCCAAGGACCTGGCCACAGCTGCCTGTGGTAACAAATTCCACAAATTCACCACCTTCTGGCTAAAGAGCTTTCTCTGCATCTCTGTTTTAAATGGACGCCCCACTATACTGAGGCCGTGTCCTCTTGTCCTACACTCCCCCACCACGGGAAATATCCTTTCCACATCTACTCCTGGCCTTTCAACATTCAGAAGTTTTCCAGTGAGATCCCCCTTCATCTTTGTAAATTACACTGAGTACAGGAACAGAGTTATCAAACATTCCTTGTATGATATCCCTTTCATTCCTGGATTCATCCTTGTGAACCTCCTGTGAACACTCACAAATACCTGCACATCTTTTCTTAGATGAGGAGCCCAAAACTGTTCGCAATACTCAGGGTGAGGCTTCACCAGTGCCTTATAAAGCCTCAGCATCACATCCCTGCTCTTATATAATCAACCTGTTGAATTGAATGCTAACATTGCATTTATCTTCCTCAACATCGACTCTACCTGCAAGTGAACCTTTAGGTTTTCTGCAGAAGGACTCCCAGATCGCAGATTTCTGTTTTTTCCTCCCCATTTAAAAAAAATATTTCTAACATCAAAGTGCATGACCATGCATTTTCCAACATTGTATTTAATTTGACACTTTCTTGCCCATTCTCCTCATCCACGTATTTGTGCAGCCTGTCTGTTTGCTCAACACTACCTGTCCCTATACCAATGTTTGTACCATCTGCAAACTTGACAACAAAGCCATCCTTTCAATCATTGATATACAGCATAAAAAGAATTGGTACCAACACTGACCATGGTGCAACACTGCTAGTCACTGGCAGCCAAACAGGAAAGGTTTGTTTTTCTCTCATTTACTGCCTCCTACCCTGCCAACTTTTCTGTAATACCGTGGGCTCTTAACTTGGTAAGCAGCTTGTCAAAGGCCTTCTGAGAGTCCAAATACACAACATCCCTGCATTCCCGTTATCACTCCTACTTGTAATCTCCTCATAGAATTCCAACAGGCTCATCAGGCAGGATTTTCCCTGAAGGAAACCGTGTTGACTTTGTACAATCTTGTCCTGTCACATTAAGTACTCCATCATCTCATCCTTAACAATTGGCTCTATCATCTTCCCAAACACAGAGGTGATGCTAAATGGTCCACAATTTCTTTTCTGCTGCCTTCCTCTTTACTTAAAGAGTAGAGTGACATTTGCAGTTTTCCAGTCCTCTGACGATATGACAGAGTCCAATGATTTCTGAAAGATGATTTCTAATGCCTCCGCAATGTCTACCAGTGATCTTTCACAACACTGGGGTGCAGTTCGTCTGGTCCGGGTGGCCTATGTACCATTAGGTCTTTCAGCTTTTTGAGCACCTTCCCCCCTGTAACAGTAACTGCACTCACTTCTCTTCCCTCGCACCCTTCAACATCTGGTACAGTGCTAGTGTTTTCCACAATGAAGCAAAATACTCATTTAGTTTATCTTCCATCTCTTTCTCCCCCGTTATTATATATCTGGACTCATTTTCTAGTCGTCCTAACTCCACTCTGATCTCTATTTTTTTTACATACTTGAAAAAACATTTTTACTATCCACTTTGATGTTGTTTGCTCGCTTGCTTTACAAAGACAGGTGTGTGAAAGTGGCCCATATGATTGTGGCAGACCTGAATCACCCCACCACAAACTGTACCAGTTGCTACCAACCGGGAAACGGTACCGCAGCATACCTCAGGACCACCAGGCTATAGGACTGCTTAACTCATCTGACATAATTGTATTTCGATGTCACATTGATTATCCTGTTGTACATACTATTTATTATAAATTACCGTAAATTGCACATTGCACATTTACACAGAGATGTAACGTAAAGATTTTTACTCCTCATGTATAGGAAGGATGACAAAATATTCAATTCAATTCAATTTCATATTTCATTGTTCCCCTCCCAATCACTCTTGTACTTGCTCTCTGCAGGTATTTAAAAGCTTCACAATCCTCTGTCTTCCTACTAATTTTTGATTTGTTGTATGCCCTCTCTGCTTTTACATTGTCTTCCCTTGTACTATTTTGCTATTTGAGTATTTATTTATTTTTGGAATACACCTACCCTGCACCTTCCTCATTTCCCATAAATTCACACCATTTCTGCTCTGCTGTCATCCCTTCCAGAATCTCCTTCCGGTTTGCTTTGGACAACTCCTCTCTCAGACCACTGTCATATCTTCTACCCCTCTGAAATACTACAACGTCAGACTTTACTTTCTCCTTATCAAATTTCAACTTGAACTCAGTCATGTTGTGAGCACTGCCTCCTAAGGGTTCCTTTACCTAATCACCTCTGGTTCAATACATAACACCCAATCCAGTAGAGCTGTTCCCCCAGTAGGCTCAACGACAAACTGCTCAAAAAAGCCACCACATGGCATTCAACAAATTCACTCTCTTGAGATCTATTACCAACCGGATTTTCCCAATTGACCTGCATGTTGAAATCTCCCATGACTATCAAGTCCTTTTGATTGGCCTTTTCCACTTCCAGTTGTAATCTGTGATCCACATCCCATCTACTGTTGGGAGGCCTGTATATAACTGCCATCAGGTCCTTTTACCTTTGCAGTTTCTTAACTCAACCCACAAGGATTAAATATCTTCCTATCCTATGTCACAACTTTCTACTGATTCACCAGCAGAGCCACGCCACCCTCTCTGCCTACCTTCCTCCACCACCGATACATTGTGTAACCTTGGACATCCCAACTACAACCATCCTTCAGCCACGATTCCGTCATAGCCATAACATGGTATCCGACAATCTGTAATCGAGCAACAAAATCATCCACCTTATTTCTTATACTCCGTGCATTGAGATATAACACTTTGAGTACTGTATTTGCTACCTTTTTTGATTCTGCATCCCTTCTGCACTGATACTCACCCTGCTGGCTGCAATTTTGTCCTCGCATCTGTCAGCCCCATCTGACAGTCTACACTCTGTCTCTGCTTTTTTCACCATCAGTCCTAATCAGAGTCCCTTCACTCTGGTTTGCTCGCCCCTGCCAAATGTGTTTAGACCCTCCCTTTCAGGTGTATCGAACCTCCCTGTGAGAGTATTGTTCCCTCTCGGGTTCAGGTGCAATCTATCACTTATGAACAGGTCATACCTCCCCGAGACGAGATTCCCATGATCCAGGAACCTGAAGCCCTGCCTCATGCAGCAGCTTCTCAGCAACACATTAACCTGTCAAATCCTCCTGTTTCTACCCTCAGCAGCACCTGGCACAGGCAGCAACCCAGAAATTACAATCCTGGAGGTACTGCTTCTCGGCTTTCTACCAAGCTCTCCAAATTCTATTTTCAGGACTTATTTGGTGTTACTTCCTATGTCATTGGTATCAATGTGTACCAAGATATCTGGCTGTGTTCCCTCCCTCTCTAAAATGCTGCGAACACAATCAGAGATGTCCCTGACCCTGGCACCTAGGAGGCACATACCATTCGGGTGTCCCATTCATGTCCACAGAATCTCTTGTCTGTTCCCCTGATGACTGAGTCCCATATCACTAGAGTTCCCTCTTCTCCCTCTAACAACAGTGACAGTTGCCCGTTCAGCAGGCGGGGGCAAAGACCTGCGTCAGTCAGAATCTGTACTCCCAGCGCACGAAGGACTTGTGTGTTTTTCTGACTATCCCGGTCACCACACTGATACCCGCTTTTGTTCACTACGATATCATGAAATCAGTATTAGTTTCCCAGCTCCTGTGGTGGGGTTCAAACTCATGTCTTGGCGTGTTAGTGCAGTGGCCTGGGATCGGGACACAGTGGTTCATCTGCCAGTCCCGTGTATTGGTTGTATTCTGGCCCTGTGCATGTGTGTTCAGGGGTCTGATATCTCCAACTGACCATGTGACAGTCATGCCTCCCAGTCGGTGGGGCTGATGTGGAATAAACTTCAGTTCCCCTTCAGCCATTATTATAGACAATCTTCACTTCAAGTTATAACTTAATTGTGTCTCAGAAACAAGAAGAAAAAAAAAATCTTTGCAAGTTTTACCTCGATTAATGACATCAAGTGTTTCTCTCAGCACTTTGTTCAAAAAATAGGGGTGATAGAAATTTTCAACTGGTAGGGCCTCATCAGTCACTGACAATTCCTGGATATCATCATTAATCCTGTAAGTATTAAACTGCTGGTTATAAACTGGAAATCTAAACTATTTTACAAATCCATACAGGGTTTCAGTAAAGAGCATGTCCTACCTTAGGTTCCGATGACTTCCCTCCTGAAATAAATAAAAACACAAATCTGATTAGATTTGGACTTACTGTCCGCATCCTGAATTTCATCCAAACAATTACAAGGTGTTAAAAATTTCCACCCCCACAGTCACTCACATACGCAGACAATACAGAACCATGGGGTAACTTACCAAGAACATTTCTGAAAGTTAGTCTGAGAGAATACAACTTACAGGAAAGACAGGGCAGGTTGTGCATTTTCATTTGGATACAACGTCAGGGTGATAAGATGGAGGAATATAAGATCAGTGATGGATTTCATTGCGTTCAGGTGGAGAAAGTACCTCTATTTATGGGGAGACTTTTGGGGAGATGAAATTGCAGATGGATTTTAATGAATCCGAGAAGAAATTTATTGAAGGGAACGTGGAACTCGCTGCCACAGGAGTGGTTGAAGTAGAACAGCGGAGATTGAATGTAATGGGGAAACTGGATAAACATGGAGTTCGGGCACTGTTGCTGGGTGTGGTGAGCAGGTGGGAGGTGGATTGTGAAGCACTGAGACTGATAGGGGAAAATGGACCAAAAGGACTGCTTATGATGGAGAATGGGACACAATCCCATGTAAAATTAAATCGAAGGTGTAAAGTGAAAAGTGAAAGTTTCCTTAACCTGATGGATCCTGGATATAGAGGATAATTCTGATGTGTGGGTCACATTCTTTGTTCTCAGTGATTGACAGATAGAACCTCGCACCCATTGCACCAGACAAACTCACAGACTGTGACTGGAACTGGGTCTTTATGGGAGTTTGAGAGGATATTTATTGTGGTAATTAAGGGCACAATCAACAGATCTGTGTTATGATCAGAGTAAATCATTTCAGAGAAGATTGCATTCTGTCCTGGGATGTACAGAAGTTGCGTAAGGTCATTTTTGGGACAACAACAACTGTGAATAGTTGCATCAATTGTCTGGTGAGAAACAGTTTACTGCCATTTGTAAATGCTGTGTGTAGGAGCAATGTCTCTATTTTCTGTCTGCATTGTATTCAGTGTTGCATGTTTATAAAGGTAACACGTCATGTGAGTGGGGCGTGGTAATAACGCAGGGATTAAGTTATATATTTGTGCTTTGTTCTGGGCAGTTTTCAGCTGAGGATAGACGGATGTCATATCTTTTGTTGACCGCTTCACTGCAGCTTAATTTACAATTAATTACGCTGAAGTTTCATCGCTTCAGGATTGTACGGTGCTAATGAAGGGCATAATACTTCGACATTTTGGAACGTCTTTATTGTCGTGATTGGAGGGCGCTTCATACAAGCATAACAATCTGTGCAATATTGCCAGCAGTGACAATTGATTTTTTTTTCCGAATTGGCCACTGTGCTGTGTTTATTTCAAATATACCAGTGTTCATTTAGTGCCCTTTGACAGAAACAAATTGAAATATAACCTCTCACCTTGAGAAATATCACACTGTTTTTTTGATCCATCTGTTCCTTTAACTTTGAGACTTCCTCCTGAATAAACCTGATATTCTCTTGAATCTCTCGAAGATTTTTCTTCATTGGACTCAGAATCCTCGCCTCTTCTTCCCTGAAATCCCTGAGTAAGCTCTGCTCTTTCTCAGTGATAATCTGGCGCAGTTCAGCAAACTGGGATGTGATGTGGGACTGAACGCTGTGTGACTGATTCTGTTGAATGAAAGCTGAAGATTAATTTACTGTCTTGCTGTGTTGCATTTCCTTATGATATTAAGGTGACTAGTCGGTCCATTAATGTCCATGCTAGTTCTGAGAGCATTCCCGGCAACCCCATTCCCTCACATTTTCCTGAAACCTATTCTCCCTCATTGACCCATTAACTACCACCTGATTCACATACAGCATCCCCACCTTCACAGGGTTAATTGTAATTAACCATTCATGCAGCATATCCGCGGGATGTGTCTGAACGTGCAAACTCCACACAGACAGCACCAGAGTTCAGGATCGCTGGAGCTGCGATACTCTGCTATTCTGCATTAGAGGGAGCAAAACTATACAGTAATATCAGAAATTCCGCTCAGGAAGACTCACCAGAACTCCGGAAATCTTCTCTTTCTGTTGCTGCTCCTTTTCCTGGAAGTCTGATTCCATTTTTGTGAGAGAGTCTAAGGAAGATTTTAGCTGATCCTGGAAGTCAGAGAGCGAAGGAAATAGAAACGAAGATGTATCAAAAGAAACAGGTGTTCAAACCCGATTATCGCTCACAAAATGCTGGAGGAACTGAACGACTCAGGCAGCATCTATGCTGGGGGAAAAATAGTCGCCGTTTGGGGATGGGACCCTTCGCTTGGACTGGAAATCAATGGGGCAGAAGCCAGAATAAAAAGGGTAAGATTCAGTCGGCAAATGACGGGTGAGACAACGTGAGGGGGACGTGGTGTAAGGTGATGAAGTTAAGAAGATGAGAGGGGTCAGGTGGGGAGGCAAAGAGCTAAAGAAAATGGGATCTATACGAAAGGATAATCGACCATAGAAGAAACGGGAGGAATTGGGACTGTATGGGATTCCGAATGGTGGCGAGTGAGGCGGTGTGGGAGTCAGGCGTAGCACTAGGCCCGCTTGCAGGTAACAGTGCCAGGAGGGAGATCGGTGCAGAGGAGCAAGTGGACAAGGGAGTTACAGTACGGACAGCGATCGCCACACAGCCTGGAGAGTTGTGGGGAAAGGGTGGGTCTGGGCTGTTGGAGGGAAAGATGTGTTTGGTGGTTGAATCCGGTTGGAGATGGCGAAAGTCGCGGGGAATGATGTGAAGGCTCCCGTGGTTCCAGGCAGAAGAACGGAGGAGAGAGTGAGGATCAAATTCAGGTTAGTTTTACCTTGTAGATTTTAACAGCTTCTTTAATCGGCATGAAGCGGTGCTCTCGGTGTTCCTGCGCAACTGCACAGATCAGACAGATCAGTGTCTTGTCCGTGTTGCAAAACAGCTTCAGTTCTTCCTCATGTTCCTCGCAGTGAAATTTACTTTCCTTCCCTTTCGGATTCAGGTTTAGATTTCGAGCTTTTTCAGCCAAATTTACTAAGGCCCGATTGACCCTGAGGGTGCCGTCAGCAAACACCTCTCTACATTCGGGGCAGGAGTTTCTCTCCTCCCTTTCCCAACACCGTGTGATACAAGAGCGACAGAAGTTGTGCCCACACTCCAGTGACACCGGATCGGTGAAAACATCGAGGCAGATGGAACAAATTGCCTCCTCGGTCCAACTCTCGGCCTGTCCTTTCGAAGCCATGTGAACTCCCGGCACTTCCTGATTCAGAATGATTTCACTTTCGGGGCGGGGCTGATCCCCTGCAGTACCGCGATTGTCCACTACATGTCGCTGCAGACTCGGGAAATGAACATTCTGCTGTTGGAGGTGTTCACTTCGAAGTAATAGTGGTAATTTCCATATCAGGGTGAGATCAGCAACACACTAAACAGGTCTGAACATAAATAAAAACTCGGCCATGGACTGCCTAAACCCGGCTGCGAAAGGAGGGGCGTTGGGCATGGGGCTTGCCACCTTATCTCGTAAAATGGCAGTGCACAGAAATGCCAAACGAACCTCCAAAGGCCTCATCCCTGGGACCGGTAGGACCTTCCCCGGAAGATCATTGAAGTCGTGTGGTGAAAGAAGAAGCCTCAGGGCCGATCAACCTTCGCCCTGGACAGGGGACTCTGGCGAGATGCTGGTGGGGGCCTGTGCCCCGGTAGGCGTGATGGGCTAAAGAAGAAGCAGAACAGAAATGCAGCCGGAGTGAAGAGCCTGGTTCAGTCTGAGGCAGGACTGAAAGGGACAAGTTCTGAAAAGAGAGGCACAAGAGACTGCAGATGCTGGAATCTCCGGTAAGAAATGTGATGCTGGAGTGACTGAGCGTGGCCGGCAGCATCTTGGGAGAGAAATGTATAATCGACTTTCCGGGACGAGATCCTTCATCTGGACTGTCTCAACCCGAAATTTCGATTGTCCGTTTCCCTCCACAGATGCTGACTGACTTGCTGAGTTCCTCCAGCAGTTCGCTTTTTTTTTCCAAGTGTAAAGAGAGTCAGACTGGGGTGTAAAACCGGGGTTAAGTAACTATTGAAAACAACTATTAAATTAGTTCATGCCATGAAAGTGGGGATGTGGAGAGAATATTGTGCTGTGACAAGACAGATGCTGTGGCTGCAGCGAAAAGTACAGGACTGGACATTCCACATCACAGGGTGGAAAACATTTTAGTCGGTGAAGTCCCGAAGAAACTTTCTGACTTTACCCATGTCTGTCCCAGCTTCAGTGAAAGGCCAGTTTCCACAATTCTGGACAGAGCCCAGACGTTGATGTTTTTTTAATTTTAAATCAAAATAAGCATTACACACCATAAATATTCACAAAGATAAACCGTGCAATGCCTTTACCCGAAGATCAGTGACCCTTCTGTCACGCAGCTGCTGTGGCACAGGCCCTTCCATCTTTCTCCACATATCTTCACCAGCCCACAGTCCGCAAAGAGGTGAGTGACCGTCCCGTCTCCACTGCAGTAATCTCGGGGCAGCTATTAGATTCATCCGAGCACATCCTGGTTGGAGTCCAACCAACCATTGAGCACGTCTACATGAAACGCCGTCGTAGCAAAGCAGCATCCATCATCAGAGATGCTCACCACCCAGACCAGGCTCTTTTCTCGCTGCTGCAATCCGGTACAAGATGCAAGAGCTCAGGTCTCGCAGCACCGGGTCCAGGAACAGTTACTACACCTCAACCATCAGGCTCTGCAACAACAGAGGATAACTACACCCACTTACCGTCCATTGAGATGCTCCCACAACCAATCGTCGTACTGGGCCTGTATCAAAATTGGTGAAATTGGTGAAATCAGAGGTGGTTTGACTCAGACCGATCGCGTTGATCATGTCTCAGAATTAGAGAAGTAAAAGAGACAGGCACAATCTCACAGGGTATTGACAGTGTTGGGGCAGGAATGATGTTTCCCCTGGCTGGGCTCTGGAACCATGGTCCACAGACTTAAATCACAGTTCACCTCAGCAGGACTGAGATGCGGAGAAATTTCCTCCCCAGTGCAGCGAATCTTTGGAATTTTCTCCACGAGGTTTCTAAATTGAATAGACATATTTTGGGCCTCAGCGCTGATGGGGACATTGAAGTGGTGTTGAGGTCAAAGGTCAGACATGGAGACGCTTCAGATGAGGTTCACAAGGATGATTCCAGGAATGAAAGGGTTATTATACGAGGAACGATCGATGGCTCTGGGTCTGTACTCGGTTGAATTCAAAAGGGTGAGGGGAATCTGATTGAAACCTTTTTGAATACTGAAATGTAGACAGAGTAGATGTAGAAAGGATGTTTCCCATGGAGTGAGAGTCTCGGACAAAAAGGCACAGGCTCTGCATCGGGAAGCGCCCTTTCAAACCTGAGATGCTGAGAAATGTCTTTTCACAAAGCATGGTGAATTTGTGGAATTTGTAGCCACATGCAGCTGTGGAGGCGAGGTCGTTGGGTGTCATTAAGGTGGAGATTGCTAGGTTCTTGATTGGACATGACATCAAAGGATACGGGCAAAAGGCCGGGTACTGGGGTTGAGGAGGAGAGAGGGAAAAGGATCAACCATGAGTGAACGGCGGAGCAGACTCGATGTGCCAGACGGCTTAAATCGGCTCCTAGGACTTATGGTCTTATGCTCTTATGTTCTGTAGATTTTCTCAGTGTCCGCAGCAAAATGCTTGTCGGGGTTGTCTGTACTCTGATAATAAAATGTACTTTGAAGTTTGAGTTTCGGGGAAATTCCTTTGATTCTGAGAACAAACTGTGATTGGCGGCAGCAGCCCGTCCTCAGACACACTCACAGCCAATCAGCGGCACAGCTGGGAGAGTCTTGCTTCCATTGGTTGAGGGGTGTCAGTGGGCGGGACGCTGAACTTCCGCAGCGGTGCGGGGTTTGGAACCGAGAGCGAGTGGACCCGGGGAGAGGCCGGAGATTGGGAGCTGCACGTCGGGTAACGGCTGCAACACCGGCCGGGTGAATCATCCGATGGCAGAGCTGAAGAGACTGGCGGAGATTCCGTGAGATGTTTCAGCTGCACGGAGGATGCCCGGTCTTTCCCCGCCGTGGATCGGGGCCTGTTGTCTGGAGTTCTACCCCGGACCGGTCTGCTGCTGCTGGGCGACGGGAGCTGGCCCCTCAGCGGCTGCTGATGGATCTCTGGAGCTCTCACCACTCCCCTGTGCAACCGGACAGGCTAAGGCCAAGGTAAGAACAAGGCGCAAAGGTCAGTTTGTGCTTTAGAAAATAAGAAACAGGAGCCGGGTTAAAAATTGACAGCAGTAAAAATACCCGAAATGCCATTTTTAAACCGATTTTTTTTTCATTTTTCTTCATTTTGGGTCACTTTAGGAAAAGCCATCAAAAAGCCACAGTGTTCCATGTACGCTGGGTGATAGTCCTTCAAATAGTTCACCCCGGTCTTTTTGGGCACCGGTATGATTGCCGCCATTTTGTATGTGTATGTGTGTGTTTGTGTGTCCAAATGTTTGAAACAGTGAAACAGAGAATCCGAGGCTTCCCAGTTCGATCCAGCAATGTTCCCAGTAACTGTGGTCACAGAGATGGGACGGCCATTCAGATCAGAACAAAATAATTCACCCAGCAGTTGGTGAACCTTCAGAACTCACAACCCACTCTTGTGTTTGAGAGAGACATTCACAAATTTAAATGTGCGATTTAAAGTTTACAAAGTAAATTTATTATCAAAACTTTAAACATGTCATCATGCACAATCCTAGATTCATTTTTTGGGGGCAAATTCAGCAAATCCAAGAGCCATTATAGAATCACTGACAGACCAAACCCAACAGGACAGACAAAAACCTAAGTGCAAAAGACAATAAACTGCAAATATAAAGGAAAAATAATAATAAATAAATGAGAAATAAAGATCAAGAACATGGGATAAAGAGTCCTTGAAAGTGAGTCCAGAGGTTGTGGGAACAGTTCAGTTATGGGGTTACTGAATTTCAGTGAAGTTATGCTCTCTGGATCAAGAGCCTAATGGTTCAGGGGTAGTAACTGTTTCTGACCTGGTGGTGTGGGCCTGAGGATCCTGCACCCTCTTCTTGATGGCAGCAGTGAGAAGGGAGCATGTCCTTGGTGTCTGTGGGGGTGTGGGTGTCCTTCGTAGAAACATAGAAAATAGGCGCAGGTGTAGGCCATTCGACCCTTTGAGCCTGCACCGCCATTCAGTATGATCATGGCTGATCATCCAACTCAGAACCCTGTACCAGCCTTCCCTCCATACCCCCTGATCCCTTCAGCCACACGGGCCATATCTAACTACCTCTTAAATATAGCCAATGAACTGGCCTCAACTGTTTCCTGTGGCAGAGAATTCCACAGATTCACCACTCTCTATGTGAAGAAGTTTTTCCTAATCTCGGTCCTAAAAGGCTTCCCCTTTATCCTCAAACTGTGACACCTCATTCTGGACTTCCCCAACATCGGGAACAATCTTCCTGCATCTAGTCTGTCCAATCCCTTTAGGATTTTATACGTTTCAATAAGATCCCCCCTCAATCTTCTACATTCCAATGAGTATGAGCCTAGTCGATCCAGTCTTTCATCATATGGAAGTCCTGCCATCCCAGGAATGAATCTGGTGAACCTTCTTTGTACTCCCTCTATGGCAAGGATGTCTTTCCTCAGATTAGGGGATCAAAACTGCACACAATACTCCAGGTGTGGTCTCACCAAGGCCTTGTACAACTGCAGTAGTACCTCCCTGCTCCTGTACTCGAATCCTCTCGCTATAAATGCCAGCATACCATTCGCCTTTTTCACCGCCTGCTGTACCTGCATGTCCACTTTCAATGACTGGTGTACAATGACACCCAGGTCTCGTTGCACCTCACCTTTGCCTAATCGGCCACGATTCAGGTAGTAATCTGTTTCCTGTTTTTGCCATTGAAGTGGATAACCTCACATTTATGCACATTAATTTGCATCTGCCATGAATTTGCCCACTCACCCAACCTATCCGAGTCACCCTGCATACTCTTAGCATCCTCCTCACAGCTAACACTGCCGCCCAGCTTCGTGTAATCCGCAAACTTGGAGATGCTGCATTTCATTCCCTCATCCAAGTCATTAATACATATTGTAAACAACTGGGGTCCCAGCACTGAGCCTTGCAGTACCCCACTAGTCACTGCCTGCCATTCTGAAAAGGTCCCGTTTATTCCCACTCTTTGCTTCCTGTCTGCTAACCAATTCTCGATCCGCATCAATACCTTACCCCCAATACCGTGTGCTTTAAGTTTGCACACTAATCTCCTGTGTGGGACCTTGTCAAAAGCCTTTTGAAAATCCAAATATACCACATCCACTTGTTCTCCCCTATCCACTCTAATAGTTACATCCTCAAAAAATTCTATGAGATTCGTCAGACATGATTTTCCTTTCACAAATCCATGCTGACTTTGTCCGATGATTTCACCGCTTTCCAAATGTGCTGTTATCACATCCTTGATAAATGACTCTAGCATTTTCCCCACCACCAATGTTAGGCTAACTGGTCTATAATTCCCCGGTTTCTCTCTCCCTCCTTTTTTAAAAAGTGGGGTTACATTAGCCACCCTCCAATCCTGAGGAACCAGTCCAGAATCAAAAGAATTTTGAAAAATTATCACTAATGCATCCACTATTTCTTGGGCTACTTCCTTAAGCATTCTGGGATGCAGACCATCTGGCCCTGGAGTTTTATCTGCCTTTAATTCCTTCAATTTACCTAACACCACTTCCCTACTAACATGTATTTCCCTCAGTTCCTCCATCTCACTGGACCCTCTGTCCCCTACTATTTCTGGAAGATTATTTATGTCCTCCTTAGTGAAGACAGAACCAAAGTAATTATTCAATTGGTCTGCCATGTCCTTGTTCCCCATAATCAATTCACCTGTTTCTGTCTGTAAGGGACCTACATTTGTCTTAACCAATCTTTTTTTTTCACATATCTATAAAAGCTTTTACAGTCAGTTTTTATGTTCTCTGCCAGTTTTCTCTCATAATCTCTTTTCCCTTTTCTAATTAAGCCCTTTGTCCACCTGTGCTGGACTCTGAATTTCTCCCATTCCTCAGGTGAGCCACTTTTTCTGGCTAATTTGTACATTTTTTTCTTTGGAATTGATACTATCCCTAATTTCCCTTGTCAGCCACGGGTGCACTACCTTCCTTGATTTATTCTTTTGCCAAACTGGGATGAACAATTGTTGTAGTTCATCCATGCAACCTTTAAATGCTTGCCATTGCATATCCACCGTCAATCCTTTAAGTGTCATTTGCCAGACTGTCTTAGCTAATTCACGTCTCATACCTTCAAACTTACCCTTCTTTAAGTTCAGAACCTTTGTTTCTGAATTAACTATGTCACTCTCCATCTTAATGAAAAATTCCACCATATGGTCACTCCTACCCAAGGGGCGTCTCATGACAAGATTGCTAATTAACCCTTCCTCATTGCTCAATGCCCAGTCTAGAGTGGCCTGATTTGTAGTTGGTTTCTCGACATGTTGGTTCAAAAAACCATCCCGCATACATTCCAAGAAATCCTCTTCCTCAGCACCTTTGCCAGTTTGATTCACCCAATCTATATGTAGATTGAAGTCACCCATTATAACTGCTGTTCCTTTATTGCACACATTTCTAATTTCCTGTTTAATGCCATCCCCAACATCACTACTACTGTTAGGTGGCCTGTACACAACTCCCACCAGCGTCTTCTGCCCCTTAGTGTTATGCAGCTCTACCCATATTGATTCCACATCCTCTTGGCTAATGTCTTTCCTTTCTATTGCGTTAACCTCCTCTCTAACCAGCAATGCTACCCCACCTCCTTTTCCTACATGTCTATCTGTCCTGAATATTGAATATCCCTGAATGTTGAGTTCCCACCCTTGGTCACCCTGGAGCCATGTCTCTGTGATCCCAGCTATATCATATTCAATAATAACAATCTGCACTTTTAATTCATCCACCTTGTTACGAATGCTCCTTGCATAGACACACAAAGCCTTCAGGGTTGCTTTTACAACACTCTTGGCCCTTATACAATTATGTTGAAAAGTGGTCCTTTTTCATGCTTGCCCTGGATTTGTCGGCCTGCCACTTTTACTTTTCACCTTACTACTTTTTGCTTCTACCCTCATCTTACACCCCTCTGGCTCTCTGCACTTGTTCCCGTCCCCCTGTTGTGAACTAACCTCCTCTCTCCTAGTCTCTTTAATTTGATTCCCACCCCCCAACCATTCTAGTTTAAAGTCACCTCAGTAGCCCTTGCAAATCTCCCCGCCAGGATATTGGTCCCCCTAGGATTCAAGTGTAACCCGTCCTTTTTGAACAGGTCACACCTGCGCCAAAAGAGGTCCCAGTGATCGAAAAACTTGAATCCCTGCCCCCTGCTCCAATCCCTCAGCCACGCATTTATCCTCCACCTCATCGCATTCCTACTCTCACTGTCGCGTGGCACAGGCAGTAATCCCGAGATTACTACCTTTGCGGTCCTTTTTCTCAACTCCCTTCCTAGCTCCCTATATTCTCCTTTCAGGACCTCATCCCTTTTCCTACCTATGTCATTGGTACCTATATGTACCACGACCTCTAGCTCCTCACCCTCCCAGTTCAGCATATCTTGGACACGATCAGAAATCTCCCGGACCCTGGCACCAGGGAGGCAAGCTACCATCCGGGTCTCTGGACTGCGTCCACGGAATCGCCTATCTGACCCCCTTACTATCGAGTCCCCTATCACAACTGCCCTCCTCTTCCTTGCCCTACCCTTCTGAGCTACAGGGCCGGACTCTGTGCCGGAGGCACGGCCACTGTCGCTTCCCCCAGGTAAGCTGTCCCCCCCCAACAGTACTCAAACAGGAGTACCTATTGTCAAGGGGCACAGCCACTGGGTACTCTCTATTACCTGACTCTTCCCCTTCCCCCTCCTAACCGTGACCCACTGGTCTGCCTCCCATGGCCCTGGTGTGACCACCTGCCTGTAACTCCTCTCTATCAACTCCTCACTCTCCCTGACCAGACGAAGGTCATCGAGCTGCAGCTCCAGTTCCCTGATGCGGTCCCTTAGGAGCTGCATCTCGGCACACCTGGCGCAGATGTGGACGTCCAGGAGGCTGGGAGACTCCGGGACCTCCCACATCCAGCACCGAGAACAACAAACTGCCCTCACACTCATACTGCCCCTCTCCTCAAATAACAACAAAAAATGAATGCCAAACCCTCTTCGCCTTGCCCGTTTCCGCCTAAGCCCGTTGAGCCGAAGCCCTTAAGGCTTCCTCTTATGAGAATAGGTTAGGTGAACTCTGCCTTTTCTCCTTGGAGCGACGGCAGTTTCTAAGATGATGACAGGCATTGATCGTGTGGATAGTCAGAGGCTTTTTCTCAGGACTGAAATGGCTAACACGACAGGGCACTCTTTTAAGGTGCTTGGAGGCAGGTATACAGGATGTGTAAGGGGTAGGTTTTATACGAAGAGAGTGGCCAGTCCGTGGAATGGGCTGACGGCGATAGTGCTGTAGTGGGATACGACAGGGTCTTTTAAGAGAATCCTGGATTGGTACATGGAGCTCAAAAAAACAGAGGTCTATGGGTAACCCCAGGTAATTTCTAAAGTAAGTACATGTTCGGCACAGCATTGTGGGCCGAAAGGCCTGTATTGCGCTGCAGGTTTTCCATGTTTCTCTGTTTCTAACATTCTCTACTGCTATTTGAAAGGCTAACTGACATTCATATTAACTAATTGTCATGTGTGTTCTCCTTTGACCGACAGGCACCACAGCCAGTGACAGTAGGAGACAGAGGTGTGTCTGATCTACGATCGGCCCTGTGGAAATCTGCCCCACTCTCAGCCCCTCCTCTTACGCTGTCAATATTGGACGACAACTTCCAAGATGACCTGGTGGCCCCGCCTGATATGCAGCTGCTGCAGAATGAGCGCGCTGATCGACGGGAGGTGTCGTTCCTATGCAAAGCGGGCATTTGTGAAATGTGCACAACAGTTTCTATTATAAGCAATTCGTGTTATTTTCACCGTTTACATTACACTACAAATGCAACGTGATAGTGGGGTCTGTGGTGGTGGAGGAGAAATCAGTGTTCCATCACCCTCTGCTTTGGGATCAGTGCACAGTCACTATCCAGTCTCCTTTTGATTTGAGTTCTCCAGTCCCGGCTGCAAGAGTCGTGAATCCTTATTGTGCCTTTCCAGGTGAAACAAGTCCTCACTGAGGCCACCGACTGGAGATGCACACAGTACTCCAGCCGTGGTCTCACCAACATGGAACAGAGCAGCAGGGGAACAGGCCCTTCTGCTCTCTGTGCTGTTCTGAACCAACTAAACTGGTCTTTCCACGCCTTATTAAACCATTCCCTTCTGCAAACACATCGACATTGCTGCATTCCCCACACATTAATGTGGTATCCAATTCCCCCTTTCTCATTTGCTTCCTTCAGCAACCCTGGCCTTCATTCCAGACATACATCACTATGAGTATGAAAAGAAAGCTTGCAAAGCACATTTCCTCTAAACATTCTGAGTCAAGTTTAACATTACTGTCATGGATAAGTGTTTTTTGTATAGCAGCAGTGTAGGAAAAATACAAATTATATTAAATTACGAAATAAATAAAGAGTACAAATAGGGCTGATGAGCCAGTGCCCCCCCAACTAAAATATATGCCCTCTAGTATTAGACAATTCATCCTCAGGGAAATAAGTACAAGCTGTCCATTCTGCCTGCATCTCCCATATTGCGATAAACTCCCGTCAAGCCTCCCTCGCCCTCTGCAGATCCAGAGAATATATCCCTTAATTGTCCAATCTCTCCCTATCCAGGCTACGCCCTGTTAAGCCTTTTCTACTCAACGTCAAAATCATCCACATCTTTTGCTGGAATAGAATGCAATCGTCCAGATGTAGTTAAATTAGAGGTTTATAAATCTGCAACGTAACTACCTGTCACCGAACTTCCTGCCTCGATTACTAACGGTAACTGGCCCACGCCGCATTTATCAACCCCAACAAGCAGATACTTTAGGAGTGTATTGAACTCAGATCCCAAGATCCCTCTGTAGATCAACATTGACATCTACACAGGCCAAGCTCGCAAGCCACCACAATTCTGGTGAACCTCCTCTGCAGTCTTCCAGCCCAAAACATCCTTTGTACAGAATGCTAACCAGAACTGAATGTGACATTTCAAGAAATTTAGCAGTCAAAAGAATGAAGTCGACCATTCGGACGAGACCCTTGCTCCCTCGGCCCACCCATTCCATGCCGAACGGGTACACACCAAACTCGCCCCATAATCCTGTGTTTGTCGCTTCTCCTCGGGGACAGCAATTAACTTGTTTGCACATTTCAGTTGCGTAGACGCAGCGGCTGAAAGATCCTTTCCCTCTTGTAAGAGTCTAAAACTAAACCTTTCCTATCCTGTATTAACCACAATGTCTTTCAAATTTGTATAAGTACAGGACCACAAAGGTGGTAATGTCTCTTAAAGAACAGAAAGGCGGATAATTTCCCCAAAGCCTGGTGGGATACAGTGGACAGATTAGGAGATTGGGCAAGAAAGTGGCAAGTGAAATGCAATGTTTGAAAATGCATGATCATGCACTTTGGTAGTGGAAATACATGTGCGGACCATTTTCAAACTGGGGAGAAAATCCAAAAATCTGAGATGCAAAGGAACTTGGGGGTACTTGTACAGAATGCCCCAAAGCCTTGCATGTTACGTCTGTGGTGAGGAATGCAAATGCCATGTTATCATTCATTTCAAGAGCTCAATAATACAACTGCAAGGATGTGATTCTGAGGCCTCACCTTGAGAATTGTGAACACTTTAGGCCCCTCGTCTTGGAAAAAATTGCTCCAGCATTGGAAAGAGTCCAGAGGAGTTTCACAAGGATGAGTCCAGGAGTGATATGGTTATCGTATGAAGAACATTTGATGGCTCTGGGTCATTACTCGCTAGAATTCAGCAGGATGAGGGGGGAACTTTTCAAATGTTGAAAGGCCTAGACAGATAAGATGTGGAAAGTTTGTTTCCCATGGTGGGAGACTCTAGGACAAAAGGGCACAGCCTCAGGATAGAGGGGCATCCATTCAGAACAAAGATATGGTTATTTTGTTTAGTCAAAGGGTGATGAAATTGTTGTCAGTTGCAGCTATGGAGGACAGGGCGTTGGGTGTGTTTAAGGCAAAGGTTGATACCTTCGTTATTAGACATGGCATCAATGGTTATGCGGAGAAGGCCGGGAATTGGGGTTGAGGAGGAGAAAAATAAGATTAGCCATGATTTAACAGCGGACCAGACTCAATTGGCTAGAGGGCTTAATTTTGTTCCTGTGCCTTATCGTCTTATGAAAGGGCACAGGCCGCCGTCAGGTAAGTTGTGAAGGTTTTGAGAAAATTTTGCTGGAAGTCATATTGTGATAATATTGGAAGGGATATTAAACTTGCAGATGTTTGAGGAAAGATTAAGGTAATGGGGTGTTCGTAGGGATCCAAATATTCCAGTATTGATTGACGAGTGTAAATTGATTGTACCTGAAAAAAGGAAGGTTCAGTTCCTGGCTGTGTCATTTTCTGCGATTCATAATCAAGATAAATTGAGTGAAGAGATTCAGTAATACCGGGATGAGGTTCTAAGTGAAAACAGCAGGTAAATGGATGATCATTGCAGCTTTCAGTTGCTAAATCACAATGTATGTGTTTTACAAATAGCATTAATAGACCGGCACTGGAATTGAACTCGGTGGCTCAAACTCCTGAAGAAGTGTTGGTGGTAGGATTTCTTGCCACGTGGATGGAAAATAAGCTGCCGTAGAAGCAGTGTATCACTAATATTATCGATAAATGTAAAGGAGCATTAAATATACTTGTGTCTTCGTGGATTTTTCTGGGGTGCTGCATGAAAATATTTATTGACCATTTAGATTTGTGCAATCAAATCTGTTCTTGATAATGGCTGCCTGGTTTATGGATCAGCTTCCTCTTCCATTTTAAAATATCTGGATGTGATAAAGGCACAGACTTTAAACTTGTGTTGTGGTGCAGTGAGATGGCCCGCTGTTTCGGATTGACTGGTTGAAATCGGAAGCACCTTTTCAATTGTGGAGGTTGCAGCTGTCAGATTGAACTTCAGGCGGCGGAGGAATCATCATCCTGATGAAGGTGTGTTGCTGGGCTGTTCGGAACATCACAATAACAGTGTTTTCAATCTTGGGTATCATGCTTGGAATATGGGTTAGTTGGATTATTCAGGCTGCCCCACGGCAGCTTTCTCGGTAAACCCAACTTGTTTATTCCAATGCATTTTCCTGATTTTAGGTTACTGGATTTAATAAAATCTAAGGGTGTTAACTGGGATGCTGATGTGGCTGCTTTTGTGCACGAATTATAGGTGACAATAAGGAAACAACGTACCAAACATTTAGCAGCATTTTCAGCAGAATTAGTTGCTATCATTGTAGGCACACTTGTCCACGTAAGGTTGTAATTTGTTCAGCTTTTTTTTGGTTTTGATGTGCCTTAAAACAAGTCATTCCATCAGTAGGTCAGATTTAATGTCAGAAACTCATCAAACTTTATTTCGCATACGAGGTATTGGTTTCCAGATTGACATTGTCCGGGTCCCTGCACATTGAGTGTTGAGGTGGACGAGCGGTTTGACCGTTCAGCGACAAAAGCTGTTCAATGTTCAGCTGTGGATATCGACCTTTATCGAAGCAAATCAGAAGCTAAGGGTAGCTTATTTGTGTAGATTTGCCTCGATTTTTGGGGCATGTCGGCAAATATGGGCTGTACACTGACCTGGCGTGTACGCAGATTCGTGGGTACATACAGATTTGTGGTGTGCCGACAGATATGGCGGTGCACACAGATTTGGGTGTGCCGCGGATTTAGGGCTGCACATGGATTTTGGAGGTGTCGGTGGATTTCGGGGATTTTTTGACGTATATCAAGGTTGTTTCATTTGTAGATACTTTAATAATAAATACACTTAAAACATTGAACTTTGTTCCTGCTATTTTGTAAGGTGTAGACAGCTATTTTGCGAACTGTTCGAAATGCATCCTACTCTGGAATAATCTGATTGGAATGTAAAAGTTTCTGCGGGCCGGGGAGCGCCCAGCATGGGGGTGCATGAAGACACGGTGAGCAGTAGGGCCCGGAGGAGTCGGTAGAACAGAGGAATCAGGAAACACAGATTCATAATTCACTGAAAGTGGCGTCACCGCTAGAGAGAATCGTACAGAAAGATGTAGGCACATTGGCCTTCATAAATCAAAATATTGAGTACAAGAGATGGGAATATATGTTTAAGTTGTATAAAACGTTTATGAGTCCTAATCTGGAGTATTGTGTGCAGCATTTGTCACCCGCATGCAGGAAAAATATCAATAAAACTGAAAGGATGCCGTGAATATTTACAATATGTTTGCCGGGATTTGAGTTCGGAGTTGTAAGGAATAGTTAAATAGGTTTGGACATTAATCCCTGGAACTTAAGCAAATGATTTGAAATTTCATAGAGGTATGCAAATTATGACTGATATAGACAAGGTAAATGCAGGCAAGATTTTTCCGCTGAGGTTGGGTGAGGCTGGGACTAGAGTTCTCTGTTTAAGAGTGAAAGAAGAAAAGTGCCAGCGGAAGTGGATGATGTGGCTATGATTGCATGGAAGAGGGGTTTGGATACCGACACAGATGGGATGGGTGTTGAGGGCCATTTTCGAGGTGAGGTCATGAAACTTGGGAAAATAACAATTTGGTACGGACTAAATAGCGGAACACGGTCAGATTCATTTTTATAGTGCTCTGTCACGCCAGATAATTTGTAGATGAGGAAACTGGTTGGCTCTGTTGTCTGTGAAGGAAGTAGGATGATTTAAAATGTTTTGGTGGGGTATAGAAGTGTATAGGTGCTGGGCATCCTTGATCAAAATAAGGCGATCAGGGCAGGGATTTTAAAGTTGTCCAGCAGTTCGAGAGCGTGTGAAGTTCATGGAGGGAGATGTGAAGGGACTGAACAAAAGGTGATAAAATGAGTTTGAGGTACACGGACACGTCAGATCGGGCAAGAGCAGGCAGAGACAAAAGTAACAAAACCCATTCACACGCACTTACACACATAGGCAGACAAATATATAGAGACAGAGACCAAAATACATACCAGATATAGAGTAACATACACACATAGATTCCCAAATACACACACACACACACACACACACACACACACACACGCGCGCGCGCACGCACACACACACACACACACACACACACACACACACACACACACACACACACACACACACCTGCAGTATCACATTTGCCTTCCCAGGTCCCCACTTTGCTCTGTGTGCTTTCCATATTCGATAGTTTTGAATATAATGTCTCCCTTATTTTTCTAAACTGAGCAGCACAGGCCCAGAGCCATCAAACTCTCCTCATGGGTTCACTCTTTCATGCGTTCTTCATCCTCCCCAAATGTATTTAGTAGAGACTGTCCGAGCTCTCCGCTCTTCAGAAGTAAGCCTACGATATTGTTGTATTCGTTACAAACAATGCAGTGCTGTATAGTTCCCTGAGCCAGTGTACACACGTCTCTCTGGTGTCCTGAAGGGATTCTTCCACACTAGCCACGTGTTCCCAGTCGTCAAGCCGTCACGACAAAGACCGGGCGCTGTCCTCCAGCTGGTCTCTGACCCAAACACACACAGACACACAACAAGACGGACAGACACATAGGTGAACACATATAAACACACAGAGATGCAAACATTCAGATATACTTTAATAATTAATACATTTTGAACTTTGAACGTTTTAAGATGGGGCAGCTATCTTCTGAACTGTTTGAAATGATTTTTGCTCTGGAATAAACCGATGTGCATGTGGGGATGTCAGCGGGTTTGGAGTGCAAATTGATGTGCGGATGTGCGCAGATTTCAGAGTGTCTCAGTAAATATGGGGGTGCACACTGATTTGAGGATGCATGAACGTTGGGAGGGTGCACAGGGATTTGGGAGTGCACAATGATTTGGGGTTGCACACAAGTTTGGATGTGTCCGCGAGCTTGGGGATGCACACGGATTTGGGGTGTCCGTGGAACTGTGGGTGTGATGAATCTCAAGGTTGTTTCATTCACAGATATTTTAATAACTGATGTATTTTGAACTTTGAACTTGCTATTTGATTTAAGGTGGAAAATCTACTTTGTGAATTGTTTCAGATGATTCTTGTTCTAGGATAATCTAATGTGTATGTGGAGTTGTCAGCAGGTTTGCGGTGCGCAGGGATCTGGGAACGTTGGTGGATTTGGGGGTGTCGGCAGTGTTGGGGGTGTGCATGGATTTCGAGGAGACCACTGAGTTAGGGATTGCAAGCGGGTTTTGGAGTGCCCACAGATCTGCGGATGCTGTGACGAACCCCGTGACGGGAATAAAGAACCAGAAAAGATGGAAAACACTTTGGAGTCTAGGATTGCTATAAACTAATAATATTTATTAATAACTACGCAACACAGTAATATAAATGTGCATAAATCAAACAGGTTAGCAATTATATATATATAAGTACATCAATCAGAAAGTGTGGAAATATATGTATGAAAAACCAAGTTTCTTTATGTCTAGGGGTAAAAAGTTACAGTCTAACGATGATGAGTAAAGTTCAGTTCAGTTCATGGTATTTAGTTCAGTAGCGTGGGGTGGGGGAGGGGAGAGAGAGAGAGAGAGGGAGGGGGGGAGAGTTGAATCTTCAGGTGAGCTGATGCCGTCGATCTTCTCGTCGTCCGCCGAAATCCTTCACAAGTCACCGACTGTGACTGTAACAAAGGGGGGACCGGTTTTCTGTGGTGGAGCTATCACCCCGGCAAGGATGGACACATAGACAACTCTCCACCAGTCAACCCCTTCTCCTTCACTGGAAGAGCAATTAGGTCGATTCGCCTGATCGATCCTCCAAAACCCACTTTCTCTGCGGGCACAGCAATGCTCATTCAGTGTCCAGATCATGTGTCTGAGATCTATATCATCTGACCTCCTATTTATCTCACCGTGCTGAGCATCACCTGTAATTCAAAGAGTCCCCCCTTCCTTTGTCTGTGAAGAAATGCAAGCAGGCAACAAGTCCTTGAAAGTCACATCAATAATGTGCTGTCGGTCACCATAGCAACTTTCCAGCTGCTCGGTGCTATCTCCAAAGTAGAAATCCAACGTTACCTCCCGTGTCCTAACGTGGCAGTCCAACCGTTAATCTTCTCTCTCTCTCTCTCTTCAAAACAATCATCGGTGATAAATAACTCTCTCTCTCTCTTCAAACAGTTAATAGGGGCACTCCAGGAACCCTACACAGTGCACACACATTTGAGATACGCTCAGATTTGGGAATCCCGGTGGATTTGGAGATGTGCCGAATCTCAACGTTGTTTCATTGATACAGACTTTAATATTAAATGCAACTTGGACCTTGGCCTCGGTTCTTACTATTTTTTGGCGTGGAGGCAGATATTTTGTGAACTGCGCGAAATGATTCTTGCTCTGAGATAATCTAATGTGCATGTGAGTGTGCCGGCAGGTTCGGGGTGCACAAGCATTTTGGGGTGCAGGCAGATTTGAAGAGTGCGCTGATTTAAGGGGGTTTTGGCGAATATGGACGTGCACAGGGAATTGCTGCTGTGTGAAGTAATGGGGATTTGTCAGTGAATATGGAGGTGTCGGTAGATTTGGGGGCACCCATTGAAACGGGGGTGAAGATGGGTTTGGGGAGGTGCACAAGTTTGGGAATGTCAACGGATTTGGGGTTGCACAGACAATTTTGGTAGTTCGTGGATTTGGGGTGTGCACGTATCTCAGGGTTCTCTGGGTGTGGAGGTATGGCGAATCTAAAAGTTCTTTCATTTATAGATGCTTTAGTAATAAATACATCTTAAATTATAAAGGTGGGACTACTTGAAATGATTGCTCCTCTGTGATAGTCTGACGTGCATGTGGGTGGTGGTTAACGTGTGCACGGAATTGGGGTGCACACAGATTTCGCGACGCATACCGATGTGTAGAAGTGCGCTAATTTGAGGGAATATGCGGGTGAATACGCATGTGGACATCTGTTCGGGCATTTAAAGGTGGAAGCCGCTCTTTTGTGAAGTGTTTGAAATGATTCCTGCTCTGGAATAATTTACTGAGTAGGTGTATGCACAGATATGGGTTGTGCACGGACTTGGGAATGTGCGCAGAATTCCGGCTTTGTCGGTGAATTTGGGGATGCATACCGGTTTGGCGGCGCATGCCGATTTGCAGATGAACGCAGATTAACGGGCATGTCAGCAAATGTGTGAGTACCCTGGGATATAGTGTGTCCGTTTCTTGGGGGTGCACACTGATTTGAGGGCTGAATGCGGGCTTGTCGGCGAGCACAGATCTCTGAGTGAACACTGAGTTACAGATATGTGCAGAGTTGGATGTGCTTGCAGATTCGGAGGTAAACAGTGACTCGGGGAAGCCGGTGGATTTGTAGGTGTGCCCAATCGCAAGATTGTTCTGTTTATACAGACTTTAATAATTAAAACAATATGATATTTGACCTCGATCCTTGTTTTTTTTTAATATATAGCAATTGCCATTTTATGAACTGTTTGAAATGATATTTCTCTGGGATCATTTAATGTGCATTTGGGAGTCCAGTAGGTTTGGGTTTCTCACGGATATGAGGATGCAGACGGGTTTGAGAATATGCACTGATTTAGGGGTGTTGTAAAGAACATGGGGTGCACAGAGATTTGGTGATGTGCACAGAAGTGGCTGTTAGCCAGCGCATATTGCGGAACAGGCGGATTTGGGGGTGTCAGAAGATGTGGGGCACATTCTGAGTTGGGTGCGCACATGTATTTGCATATGCGTGTGGATCTGGGTGTATGCAGAGCTTTGGCAAAGTCTGCCGATTCGAGGGTGCACACGGATTTTGCAGAATCGGTAGTTTTGGAGCAGGCTGATGAATTTGAGGTGTGCATGTGTTTCAGGGTTCTCAGGGTACGGAGATGTGGCGAATCTCAAGATTGTTCCATTTGTACATACTTTAATAATACATGCAATTTCCATTTTTACCTCTGTTCTTAATTTTCTATGGTTCAGGCAGCCATCTTGTGAACTGTTTGAAATGAGAGTTTCAGAGCATGTGAAGTTTGCGGATAGAGATTGGAAGGGACTGAACCAAGGGGGATAGTCAAAATTCGAGGTATACGGACAAATGTTCAGTCAGGCACGGTCAGGCAGAGACAGTGGGTCTACCCACGAACGGACAGGAAAACACACTGTCACACACGAACACACACAGACAGACAAACCCGCAGACACACGGGCAGAAACAGACAACTATAATTTCTTCACCGTCTGTCTCGCTCTTCTCCGTGTTCTTTGACACATACGGGATGATATGTTAGAACATACTAACCACCCTCACTAGACCACTGAATTTGATGGCCATTCGTTGGAATGAGAAATGGACCTGGACAAGTTCCCAAATATTCTGCCTGTGACTGAGTTACTGAGAGGTCTTTTGGGGTTCTTGGATATGGAAGTGTTTATTTATCATCAAAAACTGACATTTTTTTTGGTCCTTCTCGGTAGAGTCGCAAACACAAACTACATCAAGAGTTTCTACTATTGAGGAGAATGATAACAGTAAGTGATTCAATACAATTTCACAAGTTACAATGACAAAATTTACTTCAATATTCTGTGTCCGACAAATAGTTCCTTTGAAGTACATATTTACAATGGAAGCACATGTATTTGATGAAACAGCTCGGAAGGTTCAGTCAACATTTTTCAGAAAAGCTATCTCCCACAAATGTTCTAAATATTAAATCATTAATTTCATCACAATCTGACACCGCGGGGATTACACCTGTCTGATGTAATCGGATTGTGAATAATTTAAAAACCTTTATTTTTAAATCTGTTGATGTCAGTCCCCGTGGAGCCGCTAAATGGTATTAAAACCCCAGGCAGGTGCTGCCTCAAAATTTCCTTCCGAGAGATCGCCTGGAGCACAGAGGGACAAATCACTGGACAGAGAAATGTCTGCAATGTTGGATAGGTACAAAAGTGTGGAGAAAATATTGTACTTGTTGATTGCCGTCATTGGAGTTCCCGGTGGGTGAGCAGAAGAATTAATATTTTTGCTGTTTCTGTGTGTTAACCGGTGTTAAGCTATTTATGATCATTTGACAAGTTTCTATCTTGATGATCATTAAGAAAAAAATATCCGTCAGAGATATCGATCCAGTCAGTTCAACACTCTGATCTTTTCATATTTAATAACAAGCGGAACTAAACTTCTGTCTCTCCCTTAACTCATGGGATCGACTCTAATGTCGTTATTGCCGTGAATGAGACCTTGTCCTGCGTTGCTCCAGTGCTGTGGACGAGCAGCTCTCCGGGAGGCTGTGACTGGGAGGAATTAAATGGGACTCTCTACAGAGTTGTCCCAATGGTGGGGGCAGGCGGCTCTCCGGGAAGGTGTGATTGGGAGGGTGTTGATGGGAATTTGTCCAGAGTTGTCCCGATGGTGGGGGCAGGTGGCTCTCCGGGAAGGTGTGACTGGGAGGGTGTTGATGGGAATTTGTCCAGAGTTGTCCCAATGGTGGGGGCAGGCGGCTCTCCGGGAAAGTGTGATTGGGAGGGTGTTGATGGGAATTTGTCCAGAGTTGCCCCAGTGGTGGGGGCAGGCGGCTCTCCGGGAAAGTGTGATTGGCAGGTTTTAATGGGAAGTTGTCGTGATTTTTCCCGGCGTTGGGGAGAGGCATCTCTCTGGGAAGGTGTGACTGGGAGGAGTTTACATTGCGAAGTTCACCGTTTCTGAGTTATTGATCAGACAGAACCCCAGGTCCTGTGGTTTTATGTCTTCCTCTGAAGTCTCTCAGTCGGATCCTACTGACTGTTGGTCAATAATCTGGGTCTGATCACCTGCACCAGTGCCCGCGGATCTTTTGCTGTGTATTATCGAATTGAACTGCGCTGTAGATTTAATCTATCAAAGGAACAACTCAGCCTTAGGTTACTAACTTGTTCCTGCTTTCCCTCTGAGACGCGTCGTAAATCGGGGCATCGTTTCGTCCTGACGGAGGGTCTCGGTCCGAAACGACGGCTTGTTGAATGTCAGGGATGCAGCTCTCCGCGAAGGTGTGACTGCACGCGTTTTAATTGGACTTTGTCCAGGTCTGTCCCAGTACTGGGGACAGGCAGCTTTCCAGGAAAAGTTGACTGGGTGGGGTTTACATTGTAAAGTTCTCTGTTTCTGAGTTAGTGTTTAGAGAGAATCCCTGGTCCTGTGTTTCAGGTCTGCCTGTGGAGACTGTCACAGTCGGATCCCACTGCCTGTTGGTCAAAAATTGGGTCAGTTCAGCTGAACCAATCTGCCAACGTGTGTTATTGAACTGATCTGTAGAATTAATCCATTAACGGAGCCACTCAGCCTCAGGTTGCTACGTTGTTCCTGTTTTCCCTCTGAGACCCGTCGTAAGTTGACGAGGGTAAAGCGGTGGAAGTTGTCTATATGTATTTCAGTAAGGTCTTTGACAAGGCTCCACACGGAAGGTTAGTTAGGAAGGTTCAATCGTTAGGTATTAATATTGAAGGAGTAAAATGGATTCAGCAGTGGCTGGATGGGAGACACCAGAGAGTGTGTTCGATTACTGTTTGTCAGATTGGAGGCCGGTGACTAGTGATGTGTCTCAGGGATCTGTGCAGGGTCCAATGCTGTTTGTCATATACATTAATGATCTGGATGATGGGGTGGTAAATTGGATGAGTAAGTATGCAGAAGATACTAAGATAGGTGGAGTTCTGCATAAGGAAGTAGGTTTTCAAAGCATGCAGAGAGATTTAGGCCAGTTAGAAGAGTGGGCTGAAAGATAGCAGATGGAGTTTAATGCTGGTAAATGTGAGGTGCTACATTTTGGTAGGACTAATCAAAATAGGCATACATGGTAAATGGTAGGGCATTGAAGAATGCAGTAGAACAGAGGTATCTAGGAATAATGGTGCATAGTTTCCTGAAGGTGGAATCTCATGTGGATAGGGCGGTGAAGAAAGCTTCTGGTATGCTGGCCTTTATAAAACAGAGCATTGAGTACAGGAGTTGAAACTGTACAAGGCATTGGTCAGGCCAGATTTGGAGAATTGTGTACAGTTCTGGTCACCGAATTATAGGAAAGAAGTCAACAAAATTCAGAGAGTACAAATAAGATTTACTTTTATGTTACATGGGTTTCATCACCGAAGTTACAGAGAAAGGTTGGACAAGTTGAGTCTTTATTCTTTGGATCGTGGAAGGTTGAGGGGGGACTGGATAGAGGTATTTAAAATTTTGAGGGAGATAGATAGAGTTGGCGTGGATAAGCTTTTTCCATTGAGAATGGGGGAGATTCAAACAAGAGGACATGAGTTCAGAGTTAAAGGCCAAGCCTTTAGGGGTAACATGAGGAAAAACTTCTTTACCAGAGAGTGGCAGCTGTGTGGAACAAGCTTCCAGCAGAAGTGGTTGAGGCAGGTTCGATGTTGTTATTTAAAGTTAAATTGGATAGATATATGGACAGGAAATGAATGGAGGGTTTTGGGTTGAGTGCAGGTCTGTGGGACTAGGTGAGAGTAAGAGTTCGGCATGGACTAGGAGGGCCTGGATGGCCTGTTTCCGTGCTGTAATTGTTATATTTTTTTTAATATAAATCCGTGCACTGCTTCGTGCTCAATAAGGATCTCGGCCCGAAAGGACGGTTTGTAAAATTCCACGGATGCAGCTTCACCAGCTGAGTCCCTCCAGTATTTGATGTGCGCTGCTCTTGTATGCATTCGTGGCCGCATCAGATGCTGAGTTTCCAGAGGCCTGGCCAATCAGGGGTAAATCAGTGAAACTGGCCCCGTTAACGACCGGAATCGGAATGATCGTTGTTGTTCATACAGCTCGTTTTTATCGCCTAGGATTGCTCACTCATCGTCTTATCCCCACACTGAGGAAAGCAGGTCAGAGACAGTGTGACCAGTGTCTGATTTACATTAGCAGCCGTTCAAAGACTCCAGCACTCCTGATCTTTAGCTGAAACCCGACCTCGTGTTAATTCCCGGAGAATGTGTTCAGTAATGCCCAGTGTCTGTTCTCTCTCCCTCTCTCTCCCTCCCTCTCTCTGTCTCTCTCTCGCTCTCCCCTCTCTCTCTGTCTCTCTCTTTTTCTGTCTCTCTCTCTCTTTCTCTCCCTCTCTTTCTCTCCCTCTCTCTCTCTCCCTCTCTCTCTCTCTCTTTCTCTCCTTCTCTCTCTCTCCCTCTCTCTCTCTCTCTCTCTGCCTCTCTCTCTCTCGCTCTCTCACCCCTCTCTCGGTCTCTATCTATCTCTCCCCACTCTCTCTCCCTCCATCTCTCCCCCTCCCTCCCTCCCTCCAGTGAATTTAGCGGCGATTGTGATCCTGTCCCGGGGAAAGTGCGGCCTCTCTGTCTGCACTACTCGCTACCTGGTGGCCATGGCAGGGTCTGACTTACTGGCCGTTGTCACCAATGTAATTTTATATCGAATCAGAACTTTTTACTTCCGGAGGAGTTTTCTGAGCATCACCCCTGTGTGCAGTGTTATCGATGTACTGACGTTCACAGCCACAGACTGTTCTGTCTGGTTCACCGTCACTTTCACCTTTGATCGGTTTGTCACCATTTGCTGCCAGAAGCTGAAAACAAAATATTGCACCGGGAAAACTGCGGCTGTGGTTCTAACAACAACCGGCGTGCTGTTCTGTCTGAAAAACATACCCCGATACTTCACACGGGAACCCTGGGTGATCATCGACAATGTACCGTGGTTCTGTAAACCCGTGAACAATTATCTCACTGACCTGGGGTGGGTAGTATATGACTGGCTCCACACGGTTTTAACTCCGTCCCTCCCTTTCGCTGGGATCCTGCTGCTCAACGCTCTGACAGTCAGGCACATTTTAGTGGCCAGTCGGGTCCGTAAGGGGCTGAAGGGTCAGAGCAAGGGGGAGAACCGCAGTGACCCGGAGATGGAGAGCAGGAGGAGGTCTGTGGTTTTACTCTTCACCCTCTCCGGCAGCTTCATCCTCCTGTGGATGACATACGTTGTAAATGTCATTTATTATCAAGTATCTGGATACGATTTCAATGATTCTGAATGGATCTTTTACTACGTCGGTGTTTTGCTGAAGAATTTTAGCTGCTGCACGAACACATTTATTTACGCGGTGACTCAGTCGAAATTCAGGGAGCAGATAATCAGAGCGGTGAAATATCCGGTCACCTCGGTGCTTCAGTTCATTAATAAAGCCGCGTCCTGAGCACAAGCCGAAAGCGGCCGCAATTTCTCCAGTCCAGACGCCAGCTCCTCACATTCACCGCCTGATCTCCCAGCTGTTTGTTCCCGGGCTGATTGTCCCAACGACGGACAGATCCGAAATATTAGCATAGTGTGTGTGGTCGGGGTGGCCAGGCAAATTCTTGGAGTCTCAGTACATCATTGGACCCGCCAGATGTCAATCAAAGAACAACTCCGGATTGCGAGCCACCGATTGGTCTGTTGATTTGTTCATGAATTTATACTCCCGCCCAGGAGCCTCACAGTCTGTTCACCCAAGACGTCTGATGCTGGTTTGCTGTTCCAATGTCAATCACACCAGTCTCTGCAGTCCCCTTCAATGATTGGCTAACGTGAAAAAAGGCGGTGTTTGGGTAAATGACGGTCGAAACTCCAACTTTAAGGTAAATTTCGCTACCATCTGGAACGGAGTGTGTTGCAGACAATTGGGAATTAATACCCTCACTGCCTCTTCTATCTAACGCTCTATTAACCCGTAAAACCCTATAGATTATACTTAATTAAACACAGTACCGTGAATTAAATTAAATTCACTCCCATTGAAAGATTTTAAATGAAAGCTATTAACCCCCAATGTTTATAATCAAGCCTGCATTTCATTTCATTTTACCCGATATGCTTCTTATCAGAAGACTGATACTTCTTAACTTTCCTAAACAACTTATTTTTCTCCCCAAATGCCTCTGCATACTTCTCAGTCCACCATGCTACAACCTTTCTCCAATAAATGCTCTTTTTCACAGCAATCACTTTCAACGCTGTTTGATGAATAATGTGACAGAACGTTTCATTACAAAAACCCACATCATCCTCTCAACATTCAGCCCTGGCAGACGCTCATCACATAAAACATTAAACCACTTTCATTCCTGTTGAATCAAATATTTCTGCTACAGCTGTGACATACATTTCATTCAATTCACAACTCGATTCCACGTCCCTTCCTAAAAATGGCAACATCACTGCCAACTAACTTATCACACCTAATGACAAAATAATCCAGCACTACAAAGAAGAACTTTTGCTCTGCTTTCACAATAATTTGAGTTTCATCATTACGACTAGATGTCCGAGCAGTACCATTCACCACGTCCGTTATAAAAATCACAAATTTATCCATCAGTAAAGTATCTTTCGGGATTGAACTGTGATGACAACATATACACTCTGACGTCACAGACTGTTCTATGTCTGGTACCACTTTATAAACATTCAGTTTAACTTTTGCAAGGCCTCTGCATAGGACCCACCCAACAGTACTTTACCCTGTGGAACTGCAGCTGCCTCTGTTTTCAGAAAGCAACGTAAATAGAATTTTCACTTTTCCCTTTCTCCATGACTGACGTTCAGATTAACTAATCATCGTTTAAGTTCACACTTGACCGACAGGCACATCAGCCAGTGACAGCAGAGGACGGAGGTGGGTCAGAGCTACCTCTGCCACATAATCAGTCCCTCTCTGCGTTGTCATAGTGTTGAAACAGAGAGCGGCTGAGGAGCCGAGAACATTAGACTACAATTTCTAGATGGCCACGCCGCCCTTCAGGTTCCTACGACTGAGCGCGGTGCCAGCCGCGAGTTGTAGTTCCGGAAAAATCGTGCGGCCATTCTGTGCAGTGCCTTACGGGAGTTGTAGTTCTCATTCAAAATAGGTGTTCATTGTGGTTTTTTTCCCCCTTTACTTTAGCCTGCAATTGCTTCGTGACAGTGAGGCCTTTGGAGGCAGAGGGGAGAATCAATGTGGCGTCACCGTTAGTATCGTGATCATTCCAGAGTCACGATCGAGGCCCTTTCTGACCCAAGTCCTCCAGTCCCGGCAAGAAAATTCGTGAATCCTCACTGCACCTTTGTAGGTTAATCACGTCCTTCCCGAGGCGGCTGTCCAAAGTTACACACAGTACTCCAGGTGTGGTCTCACGATCATAGATCAGTACAGCAGGGGTAAAGGCGCCTCTGCTCACTGTGCAGTTCTGAACTAATTGAACTGGTAACTTCGTGCCTTTCTAAACCAATCCCTTCTGCATCACCAGGTGCGCATCGCTCCATTCCCCACACATTTAAACATTCTGCGTCAGGATTAACATCACTGTCTGATGTAAGTTGTTCGTGTTTTTACCGCAGGAATGTGGGGAAAAGATACAAAATTCCACTAAATCACAAAATAAATTCTGCCGAAAAAAAGAATCAAAAGAGGCAGTGTTCCCTCTTTCACATGAAATACATTGCCTCTGTTTTCATACGTTGCAACCTCAGGGAAAAAGCACTGGCTGTCCACTCTGTCTGTGACTCTCATAGAACCATAGAACTCCAGAACACCACAGCATAGAAAACAGGCCATTCGGCCAATCTAGTCTGTACTGAAACATTATTCCGCTAGTCCCAATGACCTGCATCCAGTCCATAACCTTCCAGACCACTCCCATTCATGTACTCATACAATTTATTCATAAAACGTAAGAGTGAGCCCGCTTTTACCACGTCAGATGGCAGCTCGTTTCACACTCCCACCACTCTCTGAGTGAAGAAGTTCCCCCCAATATTCCCCCTAAACCTTTCCCCTTTCACCCTAAAGCCATGTCCTCTCGTATTCATCTCTCCTCATCTAAGTGAAAAGAGCTTATTCCCATTTACTCTGTCCATATCCCTCATAATTTTGTAAACCTCTATCAATTCTCCCGTCATTCTTCTAATCTCCAAGGAGAAAAGTCCTATCCTGTTCAATCTTTCTCTGTAACTCAACTCCTGAAGACCCGGCGACATCGTAGTGAATCTTCTCTGCACTCCTTCAGTCTTACCGATGTCCTTCCTGTAGTTAGGTGACCAGAACTGTGCGCAATACTACAAATTTGGCCTCACCAATGTCTTATGCAACTTCCCCATAACATCCCAACGCCTGTACTCAATACTTTGATTTGTGAATGCAAGGATGCCAAAAGCTTTATTTACAACCGTGTCTACCTGTGACGCCACTTTCAGGGAATTATGTATCTGAACTCCCATATCCCTTTGTTCCACCGCAACCTCGGTGCCCTACCATTTACTGTGTATGTCCTACCTTGATTTGTCCTTCCAAAATGCAGCACCTCAACTTGTTTGCATTACATTCCATCTGCCATTTTTGGCACATTTTTCCGGTCCAGATTCCTCTTCCAGCATTGGAAGCCTTCCTCGCTGTCCACAACGTCTCCAATCTTAGTGTCATCAGCAAACTTGCTGATCCAATTTATCACATTATTATCCAGATCACTGATATACACAAGAAACACCAATGGTCCTAGCACAGATACTTTAGGCACCCCAATAGTCAGAAACCTCCAGTCTGATAAGCAATCATCCACTATCACTTTCTGTCTTCTCCCACACAGCCAATTTCGAATCCAGTTTACAACCTCTCCAAGGATACCTAGTGTCTGAACCTTCTGAACTAACCTCCCATGTGGGACCCTGTCAAAGGCCTTAGTAAAGTCCATGTGAACATCATCCACAGTATTTCCTTTGTCTACTTTCTTGGTAACCTCCTCGAAGAACTCTGCAAGATTCATTAAACACGATCTACCACGCACTACCATGCTGACTATCCTTAATCAGCCCTTGGCTGTCCAAATACTTGTATATCCGATCTCTCAGAACACCTTCCAATAGTTTACCTACTACTGATGTCAGGCTCAGCGGCCTGTAATTAACTGGTTTACTTTGGGAGCCTTTTTTAAACAACGGAACGACCTGAGCTGCCCTCCAGTCCTCTGGCACCATATCCGTGGCTAAATATTTCTACCAGGGCCCCTGCAATTGCTACACTAGTCTCTCTCAAGGTCCGAGGAAATATCGTGTCATATCATATTACCATTAATTTCTGTCAGGCCTCCCTCAGCCTCTGGTGCTCAGGAAGAAATATCCATAAATTGTCCAGTCTTGCCTTATCCAGGCGGCTTCCTGGTAAACCACTTTTACTCACCTTCCAACACCTCCACATTTTCCCTATTATAGAATGCAATACTGCAGCTAGAGGTAAACTAGACATTTATAAATATGCAACGTAGCTACCTGACACCGGAACTCTTCACCTCGACTACCGGAGGTAAGCAGACGCTAGGCCGCATTCGCCAACCTATCGCTCCGTGCAGCCACTTTGAGGGAGTTATGAATTTGGATCCCTTGACTTGTATGTAGATGAAAACTGAACAATATCGTCACATGACGCAAAACCCCAACAATCCTGCTGAATTCCTTTTCAATATTCCAGCACAAAAGATGTTAACAAGAATTGTATGCAGCAGTGCAAGTAACTCAACAGGTCAGGCAGCATCGATTGATAGGAATAGAGGGAACGTTTGGGACACGACATTAACGCTGGCCCTTCGGCTCACCCCATTCATGCCGACATGGTCCCCATCAAAATGGCCCCATCTTCCTGCGTTTGTCATTGTACATCTCACTCACAAGGGCATGGCGGCTCAAGGGCATTTCCCTGCTGTAAGGATTTATGAGAAAACCTTTCCTATTCAAATTGTGTTTTAAATGTCTTTAACTACAGAACAACTAAGTAGCCAGTGTTTCTATTCCTAAAGAACAGTAAGGTGGACATTTCTCCAGAGCCTTGCGGGATATACTGCAGATTATTGAGAGAGGTAAATGATGTGATTACTTGGGACTTGACTAGCCACAGGCAAGGTACCGGAAAAGGGCTATTTTATTATTTCTATTCAAGCGGAATGGACCCCCTGGCTCTTCCATACTGTGGCGACCTGTTGTCAGGTGTAGTCTGCATCGACCTGCACCCGGACCATGGTATCCAATAAACGTTCGTCCCCTGTAACTACCCAAGATTCTCCTAAATGTTGCAATTGAACCTGCATTCACCACTTCACGGGATCTTATTCCACACTCACACTACCTTCTGAGTGAAGAATTTCTCTTTCAATGTCCCTTGGAACGTTTCACCTTTCACCCTTAAACTATGACCCCTTGTTCTAGTCCCAGCCGACATGAGGGGGAACCTCCTCTGTTTGAGTGAGGCTAAAACTATTGGCTCTTTCCCTCTAACTCAGGCGCATAAGTCCTAAGAATATGATTACAAATGTAACCTTTCAAGATTATTGATATCATTTCAGTAGATTGGTGACCAGATCTGTACACTGTACTCCTAGGATACAAGATCGAAAACAATTACGATGAAAATCTGAAAATGTCTTAGGCACCTCAGCTACGAATATGTGCCTAAGACTTTTGCACAGTGCTCTATATAGTGTGTAAGCCTCGGCTCGATCACTGCCATTACCTACTCTTCTTCACATCAGGTCTGCCATTCTCGTGAATCCACTCTGAACACTCTCCAATATCATTATATCGTTTCAAAAATACGGAGCCCAAAACTGCACACAGTACTCCAAGTGTAGTCCCACAACTGCCTTATAGAGCCTCAACATCACATACCTGCTCTTATATTCTATACCTCTGGAAATGAATGTCAACATTGCATTGGCCTTCTTCACCACTGACTCAACCTGGCGGTTAACTCTTAGAGTAGCCTGCACAAGGACTGAGTGCATGGAAGGGACTGCCGACAATAGTGGTGGAGGCGGATATAATAAAATGTCACAAAGAGGCGTTGGGAACGAACCCAAATTCAAAACACAGACACTGAAATACAATGAACAGGACTTTACTAGAGCAGGGACGTGACAGGATGCAGACAAGGAGCAGGGACAAGAACGCAGACTAGGGCTTGGACCCTGAGCCAGAGACTGGACAAGGCTCCAGAACCGGGGTCTTGCTTCGGACTCGGGCCGCAGAACCAGGCATGGACATGACATGACTGCAGGACTGGAAGCTGGGGCCTTGAGTCTTAAGGCTTGGAGACAGGCTTGGGATCTTGGTCTTGAGGCTTGAAGACAGGCTAGGGTCTCGGATCTTGAGCTTGGAGATATGCTGGGGTCTTGGATCGAGCTTGGAGTTATGCTGGGGTCTTGAATCTTGAACTTGGAGACAGGTTGAGGTCTCGGATCGAGCCTGGAGACATGCTGGGGTCTTGGATCGAGCTTGCAGACATGCTGGGGTCTTGGATCTTGGAGACATGCTGGGGTCTTGGATCTTGAACTTGGAGACAGACTGGGGTCTTGGTCTTGAGGTTGGCTGCTGGCTGGGGTTTTGGATCTTGAGCTTGGCTTCCGGCTGGGGACTTGAATCTTGAGATTGGCTGCCGGCTGTGGTCTTGGAAATGGGGTCTTGGTCTTGAGGCCTGCAGGCTGGGGTCTTGGGTCTTGAGCCTGCAGGCTGGGGTCTTGGGTCTTGAGGCTGCAGGACTGGACATGGCTTGGGTGAGGAACTCCTGGGTAGGACGAGACGCAAGAACAGGAAAAGGCACATGGACAGAACTCGGATACGACTGGACTAGGCATGGACTGGACGAGGTCCTTCAGGAGCACGGAGCCTTGGAGTAGAAGAGACAGGAGCTCCGAACACAGAGCCGGGACCCCTCCTTGGGAACAGGACGTAGGGCCGGGACTCATAACACAAGGTGGCGGCAAACGGCCGGACCCACCTAGCGAAGGCGTGGACACAGAGACAGATCCTAACACTAGTAGAGACAAACGGCCGGACCTACCTAGCGAAGGCGTGGACACAGAGAAAGAATTTCACACAACGAAAAACAGTTCGTTATTTTGACCTAACAAGGTCTTGCTCCGGCGGTAAGACTTCAGCGATACTGGCGGGGTATATAGGCGGGGTATGCAGGCTAGGTGAGCAGGCAAAGAGTCAGGCGAGGGATATAGGCAGAGAGTCAGGCGAGGTATCCAGGCAGAGAGTCGGGCGAGGGGGGTGGGGGGAAGACAGGGAGGGGAACAGGACAGTCCAGCAGGGAATCCCTGGTTTGCAGAGGTATTTGTGTCTCAGCCCCAAAACAAGAAACATATGCCCATCACAGAAACTGGGGAAAACCAGAAACCCCGGAACAAAGAACCATGGACTGCACCGTGAAACCGAACACAGACTTCACGGACCGAACTATGACATAGGATCTTTTAAGAGTCTCCTGGAGAGGTATACGGAGCTTCGAAAAATAGAAAGGCACGAGATTTAATGTTCATAGTAATTCTGGAACTGCTACAGAATGTTGAGGAAGTTGCGTATTTTTGCAATGAAAGGTTTTGTCACGTTATTCAGCAAACTAATGGAAATCACTTCCCGTTACAAACAGAATTAATATGAGAAAGGCTGTGCCATGGTGGACTGAGAAGCGCGCAGATGCAATTAGGGAAGTAACGTGTTTATGAACGTTAAGAAGTATCAGTCTCCGAGTGATCGTATTAAATATAAAATGGCACAGGCCGTGGTGAGGAAAATGGAGAAGATTGTGAAAAGGGTTTACTGGAGGTCATATTGTGATAATATTGGATGGTATATTAAACTAGGAGATGTTTGGGGAATGATTAAGAAAATGGGGGAGACGTAGGGATCATAATATTAGTGAGGGTAAAAGGATTGTCACTAAAATAGGGAATGTTCAGTTACTGGCTGCGTCATTTGCAGCGAATGATCATCAAGATAATAAAAATGACGAGGTTATACACTATAGGAATCAGGTTCTCAGTGATCAGCCTGAGGTGTTGGAAATCAGCCGTAGCAATGATAGTATTACAGATGAAGCGTTTTATTTCTCTGAACTAAAGAAGGTTATTATTCATGTAACACTCACAACATGCCGGAGGAACTCAGCACGTCGGGCAGCATCCGTGGAAAAGATCGGTTGACGTTTCGGGCCGGACACCTTCGCCCGACCGATCTATTCCATGGATGCTGCCCGACCTGCTGAGTTCCTCCAGCGTGTTGTGAGTGTTGCTTTGATCCCAGCATCTGCAGATTATTCTGTGTTTATTGTTCATGCAGGTCAGACGTCCCCTTGAAAGAATGATATATGTTATTGTATGATCAGACATGTGACTGACAACTCCCTAGAGATATTATTAACATTCTGAATCGCATTTGGCGGTTAGGTCACCTTCCTTCCTCGTGGAAAATGGTGGTAGCTACTGAAATCTTAAATCCTGATATATTTGCCTATTGTTTAAAAACTATTTATTGCTAATTGCATCCAATATACAGCACAGTTGCAATTTCTACCTCTAATCCATGAAGATCCATCATCCGCATGTAGTGACTTACGCACGCCAATGCCTATCTCAGAGGAAATATAATTAATCATGAAATTAAATAATTAAGGGTTACAAATACTGCCTTGTGATTTTCTAATCTCTGTCTCATAGAAACCCGAATGTAGCTCCCACCCGTACCAGCACAGGCAGTCGAAATATAAAACTCAGAAAAAGTGATGCAATCTCCACCTCCATCCTTATTTCCATAGTTTAATCAAAAGTCCTTCCGTCCATGAATATCACTCGCCTTTTCGATATCAAGGTATACTGCTATTAAATTATCTTTATTTAAATATTCTTTCCTAATATCATCTTCCAAACCTAAAAGTGAATCCGTCATTCTACACTTCCGAAACCCACTTTGATAAAACAATTTATCACCTCTCTCTTCCGAAATATAGTTCAAACGCTCCATTACCTGACGGTCCATAAGTTCACATGAATGAGACATTAATGATATAGACCTGTAACTAGACTAATCAGACGGGGAGCTTCCGGGTTTCAGAATAGGCGTTGCAACGGCCATTTTGCACAAACTGTGAAAATCAGCCACTTCAAAACCCCCACCTGTTCAATGAAGTATTTCTACTGCAAATGCCTTCTACTTTTCTTTCCTATTCACAGCTCAGTAACCCGCCCTTTTCCTTATAAAACTGTAAACACCAGTCCTCTACGAACTGACCTATCACGACCACTAACAATATAACGCTGCATAAAAATAAAAGAAACTTCAAACTAAAGTTTATTATGAGCATTAAATCTCGTGAAAACAACCAGAATTCCTGAAAACATAAAACACACAGACACACACACACAATTACAATGAAACCTCCGGTTCTGCGACTCCAGGTCTCAGCCGTGCTCTGTGTGCTGTCAATCAATATTCTATGGTTTCCATTGTGATTTCTCCCCCATCTTTCTAAACTTAACCAGTTCAGGCCCAGAGCCATCAGAACATCCTCATGAATTCACTTTTTTGTTTCTTGTTCACCCTCCTCAAATGTATTGAGTAGAGACTGTCCGAGCTCTCTGCTCTTCAGAATTAAGATTTGCTGTATGCCTTACAAACAATGCAATGTTATACATGTAACTCTCGGTTCGGCTAGCGGATTAATGGGCCCCGCCAGACCAAACGTAAGAAATTTCGTTTAAGTGGATTCTATGTGATATCACAAATCAGTACCGCGAAGCAACGAACAGTACACATATGCGATTAAATGACTGAGCTTTATAATTCTTAATTTGACTATATCGTTAGAAAAGAAACAAAAACAGGCCCATTCTCATGAAACAGTACAACGCGCTGGAGCTCACTGAGAAGCTGTCCGTCCACCATCGACTTCCGCCGATCGTCGCTGACCTTCGGACTCTCGCTCCAAGTCCACTCCCTCCGGCCGTCTACCAACTCTCTCCATAAGCTTCTGCTCTCCTCATCTCTCCCCGGCAAAGGACTGCGAACTCCTTGTTCTCAGACCCACAAGAAAGAGCTGCATGCCTCTCATTGGCTGACTAACATCCCAAAGCTCATTATCTCTAGTCATAACCCAAACATTGCTGCTACAGAGAAATCATTGCGTTAGCAGTGAAACCTTCCAGCGCGTTACATACAGTTCACGAACCAGTGTACGCACATCTTTCTGGTGTCCTGAAGGGTTTCGTCCACACTAGCCAGGTGTTCTCAGCAACACGCCGACGCGACAAACACCGGGCGCTAACTGCTAGATGGTGTCTGACACACACACACACACACACACACACATACACACACACACACACACACACGCACACACACACACACACACACACACACACACGGAATCCCACTGTCACGCAGATGGATATAAACGCACACAGGTACAGACAGACACCGATAATTTAATAATTAATTTATTTTGAGTTTTGAACTTTCTTAATTACTGGGAGCTATTTTGGGAACTGTTTGAAATGATTCTTGCTCTGGGATATTCTAATCTGCATGTGGCCATGTCAACAGGTTTGTGGGTGCACACAGATTACGGGGTACATGGAATTGGGAGTGCACAGAGATATAGGGGTATGTACTGATTTAGCTTTAATTTCTGCGCACTTGGGGTGCACACGGATATGAGGTCGTCGATTTGGGGTGCTGAATGTCAATGTACTTTCATTTATTAATACATTAATAATAAATGCTCTTTGGAATTTGGTCGTTGTTCTTGCTGTTTTTTTTTTCATGTCGAGCCACCTACTCTGGCAACAGTTTGGAATGATATTTGCTCTGGGATAATCTAATGTGCATATGGGCGCATTCTCATGTTTGGGATGCACACAGATTAGCTGGTGCCCTCAGTTCTGGGGGTGCTTCCGGTGTCTGGACTTGAGGATTTGTGAATTTGAGCTTGTCTGGGGACTTGGATGTGCTCACGGATTTCGGGTGCGCACGGATTTGAGGAGTAAGTGGACTCGGGGATGTGACGAATCTGGGATGTAATGTGCAGGTAAATTGTGTCAGCGGGTTTGGGTGAGCGCACGGTGGCTGCGACAATCTGATGTGTGTGTGTGTGTGGGGGGGGGTGTTTATCGATTCGACAAGCCTTGGGGATGTGCGGAAATTCAAGAGAGAACCGGCAGATGCGGGGGTGAAGACGGAGCTTGGGCTGTCAGGTGATGTGTGGGTGTCAGTCATTGGGAGAGCCGGCGTATTTGAGGCTTCTCTCCGGTTCGATTGGGGCGGAATCTGAACTTTGTTTCATTTCCAGCTACTTTACTAATAAATCCAATTTGGAATTTGAACCATGTTCCTGATTTTTTTTAATTGTTCAGGCAGCCATCTTGTGAACTTTTTATAATCATTATTATTATGGAATTACCTAATTTGATTGGGGGTTATCAACATTTTGAAGGTGCGCTCTCATTTGGTGGTGCATGAAGACACAATGAGATGCAGGGCCCCCGAGGCGTGAGGTAGAACAGAGGGATCTGGCAACAGAGATTCATAATGACTTGAAAGTTGGATCACGGTTAGACAGGATCACAAAGGGAGTTTTTTGGCACATTGGCCTTCATAAATCAAAGTATTTAGTACAGAGGATGGGATGTTATGTTAATGTCAAGTAAGACATTTTTGAGGCATTTGGAAAATTCTGTGCAGTTTAGGATTGCCTGCATTCAGGATAAATTATCAAAAACAAATCGAAATAGCGCAGGGAAGGTTTACAATGCGCCTGCTGGGACATGAGCACCTGAGTTGTAGAGAAAGGTTGAATAGGTTAAGACTTTATTCCCTGGAGTGTAGGAATAGATGCGAGATTTCAAAGATGTCAAAGATATTGCCTGGATAATGAGAGTTTACAGAATTTGTGGAAAACTTCTCTGCATCGGTAGAGACTGAGGGAGGTCTGACAAACATCGTCGGAACAGATAATCGGAGGTGTCGACGGAAAGCCACGCCCATCCTCATGGATGCCGAGGCCGGAGACCACCGACAGCAGCATCGCTGAACTCCGCCATGATGATAGAGCAGAAGAGGAAGGTCTGAGTGTGGGGCAGATTTCGACCCGGGCAATCGAAGTTCACTGTCCCCTGCTGTCACTGGCAGAGGAGCCTGTCGGTCAAATGAGATGATTAGTTAATGTGAAGGTCAGTCATGGAGAGAGGTGGAAATGAGAAAATAGTATCTATGTTGCCTTATGAAAATATTGGCAGCTGCAGTTCAACAAGTTAAACTACAATTGTGTGTGCTTTAAGCTGAGACCTTGTAAAAATTTAAACCTGTCTCTGACTGGTAGAGTTGATAAACTGTTGCCAGTCAGAGAATAGACTGGAAATCAGTGGATATATGTCGCCATCACAGTTCTCTCAGTAAAGATACTTTACTGGTAGACACAATGAGGTTTGTGATGTTTATAGCAGATGTGATGAATTGTACCGATCAGACAACTCGTGCTACTGAGGAAATTAAAATTATTGTGAAAGCTGCAGAAAGGTATCTCGGTGTAACCGGTGTTCAGTGGGAAGCTGTAGATGAAGTTCTGATGGGTGAGGTGTCCATATCCTAGTCTACCTTGTGAAGGTACATAATGGGATTAAAAATATTTCAGTGGGTTGCGGGAAGCCTGAATTTCTTATCGTCAACACATTAAGATGTTTGTTTCTGATTTGTCAGAATTCCACGATGTTTTGTATATTCAGGAAACCTGATTATTTTCACAGTTAAGGTATCGAGGGGTCTGGATAGATGTAGTACCTTTGATGCCTGGCATGCTGCTCCCGACCAGACAGGGTGGGCGGGCATCACTGGTCCTCATCCATCTCCTAATTCTCTCACGTGTTGGGTCCAAGCGCCATATCCCGGTAAACCGCTTCAGCTGGTTGACTAAGCCACGTGAGGGGGTGGTGTTAACACGGCACCACTAGACGAATAAGTTCCATAATGAAGTCACCGGCCGGGACGGAAAGGTTCTTAGATGAACTACAACGGCCACAAGTTCACGACCAAGGCGAACTACCCAGCTGGAGGAAATCGGCTGTGGTCAAACCTGGAGAGGGATGGGTTCCGCCAGGTTTCAGATGCCCAAGACACACAGCAGGATGGTGAGCACTCCAAAAAGTAACGTCATACCGGATCGGTCGCAGCCCGGGTGACCAGTGACGGCGCTATCCGTCTCACAGCTGGGCGGACGCGATAAATGTGCTACTGGTGATTCGACACAGAAGATCTGTGGCAGAGAGAACATCCGTGGAAGAGAAAACATCACAATCGCCACGTGAAATGTAAGAACGCTGAACCAAACAGAGAAACTCAGGTAACTCACGCATGTGACGAATTGATACCCCTCCTCGGGCTCTGTGAAGCCAGATGGAAGAAAGCTGGAGAAGCGCGTACTGAGGAAGTACATGTACTCTGTTATAGCGGAGAAGAGAACAGACATGAAAATGTTGTCGGGTTCCTAGTCAACAAATCCATCAAGAACGCTGTCCTAGGATGCCAACCAGAGTCAAGCAGGCTCATGAGCATCCGCCTGCGAGTAAAGCCATTCAACATCACAGTGGCACAAGTCTACGTCCCAACAACAGACTACGATGAAGAACACATTGAAGAATTCTATAAGAAATTACAAGATGTCATGGACAAGCTGGATAAAATAGATATTTTGACCAGTCAGGGTGACTGGAATGCCAAGGTGAGCAGAGACGCACAAGATGATAAGGGAGATATCATCCGTGCCTCATGCAATGACACCTCCAATGAGAGGGGACGGGGCCTGCTGTAATTTGCCAGTTATAACAACATGGTGCTGTCGAACACACTTGGAGAGCACAAAGCATCCCGAAGATGAACCTGGCATGCACCCAGTGGTCAACATCACCAGATTGATTACATCCTGGTGCAAAGACGGCACAGATCTGCTGTGAACAGACCGAAGACCAGAACATTCTCAGGAGCAGATATGGGCAGTGACCATCACCTTCTCATGATGAACATCAGAGTGAACTTGAGGAGAATCAACAAGCAAAATAATAAAAAAAAACAAAACAGCTGGCTGAGATTCGACCCTGAAAAACTGAAAGAATCTCTGAAGAATTTCATGCAGCAATTGGCGGGGGTTCGGGGGGGATTTGCACCAATACTCCACCTTGAGGAAGACCTGGAGACCACCACAAATGCCTTTAACGTGATGACGGAAACAGCAAGCATGATTCTGGGGAATAGCCGCCGCAGGTCTAACTCGTGGGTCACTAACAAGATACTCGATATGTGTGACACAGGAAGGAAATTAAAGAAAGATAAAAGCGCAGCAGAGGGAAAACAAAATAGAGGTAAATCAACAAGGAAGTCAGGAGGGAAATGAAGGAAGCAAAGCTCAGATGGATAGCCGAACAATGTGTGGACATTGAAGACAGCCTCTCCAACAACAACACAAAGAAGGCATTCCAACTGGTGAAAGATCTCACAAAAGGAAAACAGGCCAAAGTAAACACCATCCAAGACAAAAATGGCAGAAGTCTCACAGAAGAAGTGGAAATATTGGAAAGGTGGACAGAGTGCTGTTTAGAACTGTACAACTACCAGAGCAAAAGAGATCCTAGCGTGCTGAATGTACAGGAATCTTCCATGAGGATGACTATCCAATCATACGTGAAGACGTTGAAGCCGCAATACGATCACTGAAGTGCGGGAAGTCAGAAGGAGTTGACAACATCCCTGTTCAACTGTTGAATCACGGAGGAAAGGCCACGATAGACATGCTTACCACCATCTGCAATAAGATCTGTCAGACAGGTGAATGAAGGGCCGACACCTGGGACTCAGTCGCTGATCATTGTGCTTCCCAAGAAAGGCAATCTCCAACTTTGCCAGAATTACCGTACCATCAGTTTGATCAACCATGTAAGCAAGATGCTGCTCAGAATCATCTTGAACACACTGTGACCTCAGGCAGAAGAAATCATTGCCGAGGAAGGAGTTGGCTTCCGTAAGGGCAGAAGTACCGTTGAGCAGATTTTCAACCTCCGCACCCTCTGTGAGAAGCATCTTCAGCACCGGAGAGGTTTCTACCACGTCCTCAGAGACTTCAAGAAGGTGTTTAACAGAGTCTGGCATGACGCCTTATGGGCCACCATGAAGAAATTCAACCTGGCCAGAAGCTGATTCATACTACCCATCAGCTTTACGCCAAGACAACCAGTGCAGTACTCGCTCAGAGCACCATCGGGGAGTGGTTCCATAGCTCTGTAGGAGTCTGTCAGGGCTGCCTCTCCTCCCACACTCTCTTCAATGTCTTCCTGGAATGGATCATGATTGTTGCCCTTGAAGATCATGTGGGCACTGTCAGCATTGGAGAGAGGAACATCACAAACCTAAGATTTGCTGATGACATTGATGGACTTGCAGGAAAGGAGGACGAACTGGCCAACCTGGTCAGCCATCTTGATAGAACCTGCACAAAGTTTGGAATGGTCATAAGTGCCGTGAAAACCAAGCTCATGGCAAATGCCCCCGGTGCCATCACAACAGGCACCTCAGTCCTGCACTTCAGACAGTGCAGCAGTTCAAATACCAGGGGGGCAATCATCAGTGATGAAGGATCAAGACCAGAAATCCTGGCAAGAATCGCATAGACAATGACTGCACTATCCAGACTCAAGACAATACGGAGAGACAGCAACATCACCATGAAGTACTAGATCAGACTCCTGCGTGCATTGGTATTTTCCATCTTCCTGTACGCATGTGAGACATGGGCCCTCACAGCAGAGCGACAGAGGAAGATACAGGCATTAGAAATGAGATGCTATCGCAGCATCTTGGGCATCTCATACTTGGCCACATCGCTAACGAGCAGATCCGCAAGACCATCCAGCACCACCTTTGCCCCCATGAAGACTTTATCACAATGGTGATGAAAAGAAAGCTGAGATGGTACGGCCACGTAACAAGATCCAGTGGCCTTGCAAAGACCGCTCTACAAGGAACTGTGGAGGGGGAAAAGAGGGAGAGGTAGACCGCGACAGAAGGAACAGGCTGGTGCAAAGCTTGTCATGACGGCGCCCCAACGACCCCACTAGGAGTTAGGGTGGAAGGAAGGAAGGAAGGAATTTTTTTGTGCAGGACTACATTGTCGTTTGGTGTGATTTGTTATTCGGTAGAGGGGCAGAACTAACGGTTTTATAAGGAAATATGCAGGGTGCGGTGTTGTGAATGTAATGAACCGTATGTGGGATTTGTTGTAGAAATATTTCATTAAACAGGTATGTTATTTTTTACAACGCCAGTGGATAACTTTTTATTGATTTGTGAGAAACTACATTTTGTTCTCGCTCACTACCAGTTGTGTGGTGCGAAGATTTTAACGCACATAGTTCATTGTGGGGCTGTTTGCGGAATGCTGGTAGTTAGTTAATTGAAGAATAGTTTTTCAACTTGTGTGTCTGAATGGGTATGACATTTAATGCTCACAGTAGTTCTGGAACTGCTACAGGATGTTGAGGAAAATGTGTATTTTTACAATAAATGATTATATCACGTTATTCACAAAATGCGTTGTAAGTGATTCCCATTACAAACAGAATTAATAGGAGAAAGGCTGTACTATGGTGGACTGAGGAGTGAGCGGAGGCAATCAGGGAGAGAGATAAGGCGTTTACGGAATTGAAGAAGTATCAGTGTCTCAGTAACCTTATTAAGTATAAAACGGCGCAGGCCGTGGTGAGCAAAGTGGTGAAGATTGCGAAAAAGATTTTTCTGGGGGTCATATTCTGCTAATATTGATAGGGAATGACAAGGCAGACGTGTCCAGGAAGGGATGATATATGTTATCGTTTCATCAGATAAATGAGAGTGAACGGATTTGGGAATGCTCGCACATTTCGGGGTTTGCTGGTGAATATGGGGGTGCATGCGGATCTGGTGGGGTCTGTTGCATGGTGAATATGGGGGTGCATGCGGATCTGTGGGGTCTGATTGACGGGGATGTCAGCGAATGTGTGAGCGCACATGGAGTTTGGGGTGTCGGGTGCTTTGGGGTGGACACTGACTTGAAGGTTCTACGAGGGTTTACTGGTGAGCACAGAATTGTGGGTGCACACTGATTTGCACAGAGTTGAGTGTGCTGACGGATTTGGGGGTGAACACTAACTTGGGGGAGCAGGTGGATTTGGAGGTGAGTTGAATCTCAAGACTTCTTCGTTGATCCATACTTTAATATGAACTTTGACCTCTGTTCTTGCTATTTTTAAGTGGAGACAACCATTGTATGAATTGTTTGAAATGATTCTTGCTCTGGGATAATCTAATGCGCCTATTGGGGTGCCTGCTGATTTGGAGCTGTGACAAGTCTAAAAGTCATTTCATTTGTACAACATTAATAATAAATGTAATTTGAATTATGACTTCGCTTCTTGTTTTTTGTATTGTTCAGGCAGCCATTTTGTGAAGTCCTTTGGACTGTGCAGTTTGCGGAGACGGATGGGAGGGGACTGAATCAAGGAGGATAAAGTGAATTGGAGATGGACACGTGTATAGTCCGGCAGGGTCAGGCAGAGACAGTCTGCCTTCCCACACATAGAAACACTCTGACACGCACTGACAGACAAACACAGACAAAGACAGACACAGATACAGATACGGACACACACACACACACACACACACACTTTCTTTTCGGCCTTTCCAGCTCTCAGCCATGTTCTCTGACACATACAGGGTGACATGGTTAAAACATGCTCCCCGACACTAGACTGGTGAGTTTGACGGCCATGTGTTACGGTTAGGGGTGGGTCCCGGACGAGCCCTCTAATATTCTGACTGTGACTGAGTCACTGAAGTCGTTGGAGTGCTTCATGGATATGAAAACGTCTATTCATCACCAGAAACATACATTTTAGGAGACCCTCTCGGTAGAGCTCCCAAACACAAACTGCATCAAGATTTTATACTCTTGAGGGGAATGGTAACAGTACGTGGATTCAATACAATTTCACAAGCTACAATGACATAATTTACTTTAATACAGTATTCTGTGTCTGATAAATGGTTCCTTTGAAGTACATATTTACAGTGGAAGCACATATAATTGATAAGCCTACTCGGACGATTCAGTCACTTGTGTTGGGACAAATTAACTCCCACAAATGGTGTTCATACTAATTCAATAATTTTATCACAATCCGTCACTGTGGGGATTTTACAAGTCTGATGTAATCGGTATGCACATAATTTAAAATGCTTTCTTTTAAAATCTATTGAATTATGTCCCTGTGGAGTTGCTAAACGGTATTTAAAAAACCCCAGGCATGTGTTGCTTCAACATTTCAATCGAGAAAGCGCCCGTAGCAAAGGGAAACATATCACTGGACAGAGAAAATATCTGCAATGTTGGATAGCTATGTGAATGTTGCCAAAATATTGTACGTGCTCATTGCTGTTATTGGAGTTCCTGGTGAGTGAGCAGAACAATTCATGTTTGGTATTTTTGTGCGTTAACCGGTATAAAACTATCTATGGTCATTATACAAAGGTTCCAATTTCATGATCACTGTACGAATATCGGTCAGAGATATCGATCCTGTCAAGTCATCTTCACGGTTTTTCATATTCAGTGACAAAGGAGACTAGACCTCTGTCTCTCCTCTAACTCATGGGATTGACTCAAACGTTCTTCTCGCCTTTAATGACACCTTGTCCAGATTAGTCCCAGTGCTGAGGACAGGCAGCTCTCCAGGAACGTGTGGCTCGGATGGGTTTACATTGCAAGGTTCACTGTTTCGGAGTTATGAATCAAAGAGAGTCCCTTGTCCTATGCGTCACGTCTCCCTGTGGAGTCTGTCACAGACGTATCTCACGGCCTTTTGATCAATAAATTTTTCTGATGATCTGAACCAGTGTCCAGGGATCTGCCGACGAGTGTTATGAATTGAACTGCGATGTAGATTTAATCCATTAATGGAGCTGCTCAACCTTTATTTAGTAAGTTTTTCCTTCAGTGTTTTAAATGTGTTTCTCCCCCCTGTATCTCTTCCTGGAAACATCAGATGCTGAGTTTCCAGAGGCCTGGTCAGTCACGGTTAAATCAGTGAAACCGGTCCCATCACTGACTGGGAACAGGATCTGCACCGATTTTTGTTGTTCATGCAGCTCGTATTTATCGCCGACGACTGTCCACACATCGCCTTATCCCCACACTGAAGAAGGCAGGTCAGAGACAGTATGACCCGTGTCTGATGTTCGATTAGCAGTAGTTCACAGACTCTATCGCTCCTGATCTTCAGCTGGAACTCGTTCCGGTATTAAGTCCTGGAGAGTGTGTTAGGTAATGTCCGGTGACTGTTTTTTTTTTCCCTCTCTCCAGAGAATTTACTGACGATTGTGATCCTGTCCCGGGGAAAGTGCGGCCTCTCTACCTGCACCACTCGCTACCTGGTGGCCATGGCAGCGGCCGATCTTCTGACCATTGTCACCCAGGCCATTTTGTCTTGAATCAATGAGTATTACTTCACGTGGACATTTCTGAGCATCTCACCTGTCTGCAGTGTTATCGATGTACTGATGTCCACAGCCACAGACTGTTCTGTCTGGTTCACCGTCGCTTTCACCTTTGATCGGTTTGCTGCCAGAAGCTGAAAACAAAATATTGCACCGGGAAAACTGCGGCTGTGGTTCTAACAACAACCGGCGTACTGTCCTGTCTGAAAAACATTCCCCGATACTTCACCCGGAAACCCGCTCTGATCATCGACAGTATATCCTGGTTCTGTGATCTCATGGACAATGTTTTAACTGACCCCGGGTGGATTGGATATGACTGTCTCGATACGGTTTTAACTCCGTTGCTCCCTTTCGCTGGGATCCTGCTTCTCAACGCTCTGACAGTCAGGCACATTTTAGTGGCCAGTCAGGTCCGTAAGGGGCTGAAGGGTCAGAGCAAGGGGGAGAACATCAGTGACCCAGAGATGGAGAGCAGGAGGAGGTCTGTGGTTTTACTCTTCACCCTCTCCGGCAGCTTCATCCTCCTGTGGATGACGAACGTTGTAAATGTCATATGTTATCAAGTCTCAGGATACGATTTCAATGATTCTCAATGGATCTTTTACTACGTCGGTGTTTTGCTGAAGAATTTTAGCTGCTGCACGAACACATTTATTTACGCGGTGACTCAGGTGAAATTCAGGGAGCAGATGATCAGCGCGGTTGTATATCCGGTCACCTCGGTGCATCAGTTGATTAATAAAGCCTCGTCCTGAGCGTAAGCCAGAGACGGCCGCAGTGTCTCCAGTCCGGGCTCCGGCTCCTCACATTCACCGTCTGGTCACCCAGGTGTTATTCCCGGGCGGATTGTCCCATCGACCGGCAGCTCCGGGACATTAGAATAGTGTGTGTTTTGTGAGCGGCAAAGCGCCAACCTGGAGTCTCAGTAGCGCATTGGACCTGCCAGATGTCAGTCAAAGACATACACCGGATAGCTGCCCAGCCATTGGTCTGTGCGTACGTCCATCTATTCCCTTTGCAGCCCATTAAACTCACAGCCCACAAACCGGCGGGAATCTAGTCGAATGCTGGTTGCCATATCCAATGTCAACCACACTGCTCTCCGCCTTCCACTTGAATGATTTGCTAACGTGTCGAAATGGGGCGGTGTTTGTTTAATAGGCGTTTGACTGATCAAATTAAAGTTACATTCCCGCCACTAACTGGACTGGAATGTGGTGTAGAGAATTAAAAAAAAAATAAAACCGTCACTGCTTCTTTATTCAACATAATTCTTCCCCTTCTTGTTTTACTTCATTCCTCCAGAAAACTTACAGTAATGCATTCTGTAACTGTCTCTCCTTTTATGCGCATTATCCCACCATACTCTCTATAACTCATAATCCCATCAACCTCTTAGCTTCTGCTTTGCCAGGTGAAAGGTCTTTATCCACATCTGGCATTGTAACAGGTTTTCAAACTCAAGCTCTCCGTGCAGGGTGACACCCATAAGAAGACCCACAAGACCCCTATGAAGTGGGCCAACGAGTTTCCAACAGTAAATCTGACCGACCGCTAGAATAAACTCATCAGTTCCGAAAAGACATCTGAATAAATTACAACTTTACACAGACAAATTTCCTCCTCCCAGTGTAGGCCTAAAATTATGACAACAAATTCTTCTGAAACAATGGTTCATCTATCATAATAGTTTACCGAAATATACTGATGAACTCAGACATAACAGAATCCTTAGATTTATTAAACTGTGTGACCTCAAATCAAATAGTTATAGGCAGAAGAAGATGGGGTTTCAGAGAACATGTCATTGGGGCATATTGCGTCATCCAGCAATCCCATCTTGCCAGCGTGATAAAATCTCAGCCACCTAAACCCAAAAAAAACCTCTTCGTGTGATGTTGCCAACCGTCCTCGGACACAGCTTCAACAGAATAATAATTTCTTTGTCCCGTCAAATTAATTCAGTTTGTTAGCATCGACTGCAATCTCCGCAATTATACTTGGCTCAATTCAACCAGTAAAGTGGAAACCGGGGACGACCTGACTGCACCACAACACAAGCTTACAGCCTGCGCTTGCATCACATCCAAACATTTTAAACTTGAAGATGACGCTGATCCATGAGCCACACAGCCATAATCAGGAACAGATCTAATTAAACAAATGAAAAGCATCAACAATGATTTTCATGTATCATACCAGAATACCCATTTAGATAACTGAGAATATCTAAGGTTCCTATATATTTATCTTTTTTTTCTGATATGGCGCTTTTATGTCAGCTTATTATGCACCCACATGCCTAGAAATGTTACCGTTGTCACGTCTTGAGTAGCTCTACCAAGTCATTTCAAATCAACAGCGTGTCTATTAATCACGTGTATAAAACACAGAACTTCTTCGTTAGCGACTGTAAGCTTAAAACCTCATATATTTGCTTATTGTTCGAAATTATTAATTGCTTATTGCATCCAATATGCAGTATAACTGCAATTTCTATCTCAAATCCATAAAGCTTCTGTCAACTGCAGAGAGTGACTTACACACCCCAGTACCTATCTCATCGAAAGTAACAATAATCATAAAAATAAATAATAAAGTGTTACAAATACGGCGTTGTGGGTTCCCAATCTCTATCTCATAGAAACCCGAATGTATCTCCCACCCGTACCAGCACAGAACGTCGAGATATAAAACTCAGAAAAAGTCATGCAATCTCCTGCTCCGGAGGGCAAAGAGAATTTAAAAGGAAAAGTGACGGTGGGGGTGGTGGAGCGACTACCAGAAGTTTAAGAATTCGTTGTTCATGCCGCCAGCTTGGAGGCTACCCAGACAGAATATGAAGTGCTGCACCTCCAACCTGAGCGTGGCCTCGCCACAGCAGCACCGGAGGTTCTGGGTCGACGTGTCAGAATGAAAATGGGCAGTCCAATTGAAGTGGGTGGGCACGGTGAAATCCCTCTCTTTAAGGCGGATGGAGAGAAAGTGCTCTACGCAGTGATTTCTCTATCTCCGTCGGCCTCACCGTCGTAAAGGAGGCTGCGCCCGGATACAGCGGATGAGCCCGATAGACTCACAAGTGAAGTGTGTCGACTCACCTGGACAGAATGTTTTGCGCCGTGAATGGTGGCGGGGAAGGAGATAGAGGGACATGTATAGCACTTGTCTTACTTACAGAGATAAGTACCAGGTAGGAGATCAGCGAAGAGTGACGAGTGAACAAGAGAGTCGCGTAAAGAGCGATCCCTGCAAAAAGCGGTGTAAAGAGTCTCCAGGGAAATCTGATGTTCCGCTGTTGTGTAAACATTTATGGTCGCTGAGCAGCACGGCAGCCTACCTGTCAGTGCAATCGCTTTACAGCGACAGCGATCACCGATCGGAGTTCTATTCCTGCCGCTGTCTGTAAAGAGTTAGTACATTGTTCCCGTGACCATGTGGGTTTCCTCCTGTTGCTCCGGTTTCTTCCCACATTCCAACGATGCAGGGAACTGGGCCATGGAGAATGGGCAGATTCCGGTGTTTGGTGTCTTCTCCGACCTGGGATCACCAGCGGGGACAGAAGCACAATCCAGGATTCCGAGGGAGAAGGACAGGAGAGAGTGGGGAGAGGGAGAGAGGGTGGGAGGGATGTGGGGGGGGGGAGAGAGGGGGGGGAGAGAGAGAGAAAGAGAGAGAGAGAGAGAGAGAGAGAGAGAGAGAGAGAGAGAGAGAGAAACAGAGACAGAGGCATCGAGAGAGAGAGAGACATTGAGAGAAAGGGGGGAGGGAGGGAGAGGGAGAGAGAGAGGGAGAGAGAGATGGGGAGAGAGAGAATTGTTTTATTGGTGGGGGTTTTCACGCTGATTGGGTGTAGGAACTGGGAAAATAAATTACACTAACAGTGGTGTTAATTATCCAACAACCGGGTCTTCACATGGCCCACGTTCCCCTGGAAAGTACAAACATCTATGTCGTGATGCTATTCATTTACCTGAGCTCAGCTTTTAACACCATCTTTTCCGCAGTCCTGACTGATAAGCTACAGAACCTGGGCCTCTGTACCGCTCTCTGCATTTGGATACTCGATTTCCTAACCGTAAGACAGCAATCTATGCGGATTGGAATAATATTGTCTACTACCTGACGATAAACACTGGCGTACCTCCAGGTTGTGTGCTTAGCCCAATGCTCTGTTCTCTCTGTACTCATGACTGTCTGGTTAGATACATCTCAAATACCATCTATAAGTTGCTCATGATACAACCATTGTTGGTAGGGCATACAGGAGCGAGACATCACAGCCTACTGAGTGGTGTCGCAGCAAAAACCTTGCACTCCACGTCAGTATATCCGAACAGCTGATTGTGGATTTCCGGAAAGCTGTGACGAGGGAACACGGAACAAATTTACAAAGGAATGAGAGGAAGAGAGTAAAGATCCTGGGGGTCAAGATCTCTGATGATCTAACTTGGTCACATTACATCGATGAACCTGTAAAGAAAGAAAGACAGCGGCTACATCGCATTAGGAACTGAAGGAAATTTGGTTTGTCACCCAAAGCACTCGAGAACTTGCACAGATGTATCATCTCGGTCACTGTCCAGTAGAGGGGTGGGTATGCACAGGATGGAAAGAAGCTACAGAAGGTTATGACATTAGCCGGCTCTATCGTGGGTCCTCGCCTCTGTAGTATCCAAGACACCTTCACGGTGCGGTGCCCCAGAAAGGCGGCGTCCATCATTAAGGACAACCATCACCCAGTGCCTGCCCTCTTCTCATTGTTACCGCCAGAAAGGAAGTACAGAAGCCTAAAGGCACACACTCAGAGATTCAGAAACATCTTCTTCCCCTCGGACATCCGATTTCTAAATGGACATTGAACCCTTGAAAACGACCTCACTTCATAAAATATTGTTTCCCTTTTAGCACTTTTTTAAATTTTAACTCTTCATTGTACGCATATCTACCTACTGTAATCAATTCATGTATTTATTTACATATTTTCTATATTATCATGCATTGCATTGTACTGTCGAAGCCAAGTTGACAAACTTCACGACATATGCCGGTGATATTAAACCAGATTCTGATCGGCAGATTTATAACCGGCCCATCTACATTTCATCCAGGGAATTTATAAACATCACAAACAACAGAGATCGCAGCACAGATCCCTGCGGAACTCCACTATTTACAAACCCCCAGTCCGAGTAAGTGCCTTCAACCAATGCTCTCTGTCTGCTATGCGGAGGCCAGCTCTGAATCCAGACAATTCGCTGCGGACGCCATGTATCTTAATATTTTGGATTAGCCTCTCATGAGGGACTTTGTCAAACACCTCACTAAAGTCCATGTAGGCAACATCCACTGCCCGACCTTCATCAATCTCGCTCTTCACCTTGTGAAGAAAACTCAATCACACTAGTAAGCCACGACGTTCTTAGGGTTAGGGTTAGGATGACAGCATGCAGGCAATGGGAGATTCATCCCCCTTGTGCTTCTTGATCTCGTCACGAGAGATTCAGCATCACGGAACCCTGCCACTTTGATCTGGCCCACGCCTTCATTAACCAGGTTGAACACTTGCCTTTATTAGATCTTGCTCTTCCTTTCACAAGCCATCGGGATCGTGGGGGTGTGGCCAAATGAGCTGGTGCCAGCTGGAGACCAGGGTCCTGGGGCTGGGCGAGTTAAACCAGAGAGCATTATGTGTGGCCCTGGTGATGGATACACTGACAGTGGCTGTTGGCATTTGGGGGAACCAGTCTGATCCTGGTACTGATGGGCAGAGATGTCTCAGAACCAGCTGGTGCCAGACAAGGACCCTTCCTCTATTGCGGGAGGTCTCAGTGCTAGTGTGTACCATGTATACCCGACAATGTGACCTGGAGGTTAGTGACTGGGTTCTGTCCAGTGCCAGTACAGTAACTCCGAATAATACTGAGCTCAGCCTGGAGCTGAAGCAGGGCCGTTTCCTATTGACAATGCAACACCTTATATTCCATCCGGGTAGCCCCCAGATTTCCCCTTCTTGTAGATAAATTTCCATTTCACCTCTTCCCCACTCTCAGCTTATACTTCTTCTCATCTGCATATTACTATCCTCTGAGTCACCTCCTCTTTCCACTCTCCTCTCATCACAGAGTCTGTCTTCAGCCCTTGATATTTCCCACCCACCTGGCTTCACCTATCACCTTCCAGCTAGCCCCTCCCCCACCTTTTTTTATTCTGGCATCTTCCCCCTTCCTTTTCAGTACTGAAGAAAGGTCTCGGTCCGAAACGCCGTCTATTTATTCTTTTCCGTAGATGCTGCCTGAGCTGCTAAGTTCCTCCAGTGTTCTGTATGAGTTGCTTTGGATTCCGAGCATTGCAGACGCTCTCTTGTTTATGATCAAATGCGCATGCGTAAGGATTGCAGCTGGTTCCGTATCGTCGCGCATGCGCTTAGTGGACAAAGGTTGTTGGAAAATCGGCAACAGGTCGGAGCGGGACTCCGGACGGGAGTATCATCGGTACCGGTGTCCGAACCGCGACTGAGGGAGAATTACTGTGAGCTCAGGACAGACCGTGGCTCCGCAGCCCGGGACGGTCACGGTTTATGTCCCATGATGCCCGTGCCGATCACTGAAGTTGTTCGCGCAGTGAAGAATTGGCTTGGAGTACCGAGCAGCCTCACCAATGTTGCAATCCGCAGTAGCCAGACAAAGCTTACCATCCCAGTGCAATCCCTTGTTGACGAGGTCAAGGTAGTCAAGGTAAGATCATTCTTGATGCTTCGAGACTCAAAAGACCCTGTCATCAAGAACACCCAGCCGGATGTGAGATCAGGCAGGAAGTGGTCAGCCCGTGTAGCAGTTGATGAGGCAGAGTCCAGATTGAAGCACAAGGAGACGGTTGGGGCTATCCAGCTAGGCTGCCAGGGACTTGGATGGACAACCCACAAGTGGTGGTCATCTTCTACAGGTAAGGAGCGCCGTGAGCTTGTAATACAAGAAATACGAGAGCTAGAAGAGGAGAAGAGGTTAACTAAAACAGCTGGCCTGGCCAAACAAGGGGCTTGGACCCGGTGGGAAAGTATTGAACAACGACACCTATCTTGGAATGATCTGCGGCAGATGGAACCGCTCCGCATCTCTTTTCTATGCAGAGCAGCGTACGATCTGCTCCCAACACCTGCCAACCTCAGCACCTGGTATGAAGGTAAGACAGACAGGTGTGCTGCTTGTGGCGAGAAGGGAACACTTCAACATATCTTGAGCGCATGCAGAGTCAATCTTTCCAGCGGCATGTACACGTGGAGACATAACAACGTTCTCAAAGTTGTAACAGAAGCGGTTGAGCAGAGAGAACTGCAGCACAACTTATCTCATGCCCCATGCTGCACAGAACATCGCATATCATTTGTGAAAGAAGGCTCCAAGTCAAGGGTGTACAGCACAGGCTCATGATCAAGCATACTTTCCTCAGCCAATGATTGGTGTGTCAAGGCTGACTTGGACGGGAAAGGCAGTTTCCCGGAGCAAATAGCTTTCACAGCATTGTGTCCAGATATAATCGTATGGTCTGACACCAGTAGAGAAGCGGTTATTGGTGAACTCACAGTCCCCTGGGAAGACAACATCGATGAAGCCCATGAGCGCAAGTTAACTAAGTATGCAGAGTTGAGATCAGAGCGCAGAGACAGAGGGTGGAAGGTCTCATGCTATCCATTTGAAGTAGGCTGCCGTGGGTTTATTGTGTTCACTCTCCAGAAGTGGCTGCGTGACCTTGGCTTCACTAGAAGAGAGATCAAATCAACCAGCAGGGCTGTAGCTGAGGCAGCAGAGAAAGGATCGGCATGGGTGTGGACCAAGTATGTCCAGAGCGGCAGGTAGTCAGACATATCTTGCAAACTCTTCAGTAGTTGCATAGACACCTGAA
>NC_092389.1:60645923-60721817 GCF_030028105.1 Mobula birostris | reverse complement strand
ACTTTCTATTTATTTGTGAGAAAATGTATGTAGATCCCGCTCACCAAGGGTTGTAGGGTGTGGGGATTTTAACGCAGTTAGTTCACTGGGTGCGATTTGCGGAATGATGGTAATGGTTTAATTGAAGAAGAGGTTTTCTACTTGTCTGTCTGAATGGGTACGAGATATAATGTTCACAGTAGCTCTGGAACTGCAACAGAATGTTGAGGAAGATGCGTATTTTCACAATGAAAGGTTATGCCACGTTATTCAGCAAACTGCGTTGGAAGTGATTCCTCTCACAAATGGAATTAATAGGAGAAAGACTGCACCATGGTGGACTGAGGAGTGTGCAGAGGCAATTAGGGAGAGAAACAAGGCGTTTAGGAAAGTGGAGATGTATCAATCTCAGAGTGAACTTATTCAGTATAAAAAGACACAGGCCGTGTTGCGGAAAGAGGTGAAGATTTCGATAAAGGTTTTCTGGAGGTTATATTGTGATCATATCTGAAGAGACTGGCAGTTGAAACGTCTCCAGGAAAGTAGTGTTTGTAGTAGTGCCTGTTCTAAAACCTGGGAGCTCCCGGTCTGATCCTTCTAGTTAGAGGCCACTATCGTTAGGTCTCATTTATGTAGACGTATGGAATTTATAGTAATCGAACGCTTGAGCTATATTTTGGAAAAGAGAGGTGGTTTTGCGTTTTATCAGAGTGGATATCAGAAGGGTAGAATAACATTGGATTCAGTTTTATGTTTGGAAAATTATATTAGGAAAGCAGAGTTATACATATAGATATTGTAATAGCAAAATATTTTGATATTGAAAAGGCAGATGATATTCATGGAAGGACGGACTTTTGACTAAATTTTGGAAATGCGCTTGAGGGAACGATTGAATAATTTTCTTCTGAGTGTTTTATTAGGACATCCTGTGCAGGTACGGGTGGGCAAGTTATATTCGGGTTCTATTAGATAGAGACTGGGACCCCACAAGGCAATATTTATTATTTCATATTATGATTAATAATGTTTTCTCTGAGATTGGTTCTGGTGTGTATAATTACTAACTGTAGATGATGGAGGTTTATGGATTGGAGGTAGAAATTTCAATTTTACTGAATATAGGATGCAATTAACAATTAATAAGGTCGAACAGTCGACAAATAGATGGGATTTATGCTTTCAGTGGCAAAAGAGCACAAGTCATGTGTTTTATAAACAGGATTAATAGACCTGTACTTGACCTGTACAGTGGGTGGTGGAAATTTGTTCATGTAAGTTTGTTATTTGTTCAGACGCCTTTTCTGTTTTGAAGAGTCTTAAATCAGGTAATTCTCGCAGTAGGACAGATTTACTGTTGAAAACGCACCAAAAATTCTTTCCTACACAAAGTACTATTTTATATGTTCACTTCTTATTGGTCCCTACACATAGAGGTTCAGTTACAAAAGCTGTTAAATTTTCAACTGTGGATAAGCACCTTCCACCTCGCAAATCAGAAGCAAAGGGGTTGGTGGCTAAGATTTATAGCAAGACTGTTGGGATAATGGACCTCAAAGGAGACACCTTTACAGAATACTAGCCACTGGGGTGACCAGCTGGGGCACCCTTTGAGAGAAGGGTAGTGCAGTCTGATGTGACCAGAATGAACATTAAATTTTCCTGAATGCTATTGGTATCGCTTTGCTTCCGAAATTGAAAAAGAAAACCTCAGTTTATTAAAGAAGAACGACGCGTAGCAAGGCAAATATAGCTCCTCCTCGTTTAACGAAGGACACTTTGGATGGCATCATTTCTGGTTGATCTGCCGCCCCTGTGCCTGTGGTTGTCATTCTGGTGACGTGCAGCCCTTTCATCCGCCGTCTCTTCATCTCTTCTGCTGTTTGTTCTTTGACTCTGATCCTGGAGACGTGCATTTCTCAGCTCCTTTGTCGCTTCATCTCTCCTCCTTCTATGCCAGTTGTTGTTATTTTTGAGACGGACATGCCTCTCCTCCTCTGTCTCTTCTTCTCTCATCTTTTTTGTCCTGACTCTTTGATCCTGGAGTCGTGCGGCCCTGGGCTCATCCGATTCTTGTTCTCTCCCTCTCCTTGCCGCTTCCCGACGGCGTTTAGTGTCATAATATCCCCCTTCTCTTTCCACACGGCATAATTAGGGTGACTATATTTTCTTTACCCTAATGCTGGGATAGTAACACCGCAGCTTCCAAGATCCTGATTATTCCTGATGATGTTGTTGGCGCTCTCCTAAATGGACGTGACATAGGCACCGATGTCCCTTGACTGCAGCAAGGGTTTTGATGGGTGTCTCGAAGTGCGTCATTACAATAAGATTTAATTATCTCTTATTGATGGGTGGCAGTTTGATCTGTCCCGATCCTGCATACGCTGATGGAGATTAGCAGGAAGTGACCGCACGAAATGCAGCTGCCCTGCCCTTTTGCTCCGCTTGGTGTCGCTGCTGTGAGCATCGTGAGTCGCTGCTGAGGCTGGCCGTGCGCATGCGCCGTGGTGTGGCGTCGCCGTTTCCATCATGGCTGACATCGACTCTCGGTTGAAAGCAGGCCTATTGATTTTTGCGAGTGAGCAATTTTATACGAATATATAGCCCTGAACTTTGCCTGCATTCTGTAAGTTAGCGCGTTTTACGTCGATTTAGCCAATGCACTGTTTGCGCTAATTGGAAGTCACGAACAGAGCATGAGAGGTTTAGTTTACTTTATTGTTGCCAAACAATTGATACTAGAGCGTACAATCATCACAATGATAGCTGATTCTGCGCTTCGCGCTCCCTGGAGTAGAAATCGACAGTAAATATTAAAAAAATAAATTATAAATCATAAATAGAAAATAGAAAAGAGAAATTACGGCAGTGCAAAAAAAGACGAGAGTCAGATCCGGATATTTGAAGGGTACGGTGCAGATCCGGGACAGGATCCGTTCAGCAGTCTTATCACAGTTGGAAAGAAGCTGTTCCCAATTCTGGCCGTACGAGTCTTCAAGCTCCTGAGACTTCTCCCGGAGGGAAGAGTAATGAAAAGTGTGTTGGCTGGGTGGGTCGTGTCCTTGGTTATCCTGACAGCACTGCTCCGACAGCGCGCGCTGTAAAGTCAGTCCAAGGACGGAATATTGGTTTGTGTTTAGTAGTATATAGATAGATAGAACTGTTAGGTTTATGGGGGAAGGGGGTAAAACAAGAAGATAAGGAATTACATTGACACGACTTAGAATTTGACACACTGTGCTTCATTGTTCCTTCGTTCGTGTTGGAAAACATCACTCTGGGTCGTGTAGTCTTCATTTGAAAGCTTTCTTAAGTTATTGCAGTAACTTCAATTTAATTCAGGGTATTGTGTTTCGTTACTTACAATCTATAGGACTTTTGGGGGTAATTTAGGTTTCATTTGAAAAAGGAAGCAGTGAGGGCTTTATTTCCCAATTGCCTGCACCACACTCCAGTCCATTTCGTGGCCGGAATGTGGCTTTAATTTGTGTTGTCTGTCCTATGCAAACCCCGCCCTAGTACTTCCTGTCAGCCAATCATTCAAGGGGAAAGCGGAGACTGGTGTGATTGACATTGGATTAGCCCAGAGCATCCGACGAGATCCCCGCCACTTTGTGGCAACGTCGGGCTGTGAGTTCGGTGGGCGGGATTGGGAATAGATGGACATTTCCACAGACTAATGTGCGGGGGGCATTCCGGAGTACTTTTTTGACAGACATCTGACGGGACCAATGAGATGACGAGTCTCCCGGACGGTGCTTTGCCCCTCCCCCACAAACAGTCTCCTAATGTTCCGGAGCTGCCGGTCGATGGGACAATCCGCCCGGGGATAACACTTTGGAGATCAGGCGGTGATTGTGATGAGCCGGAGCCCGGACTGGGACATTCCGGCCGCCTCTGGCTTGTGCTCAGCACGGGGCTTTATTAATGAACTAAAGCCCCGAGCTGACCTGACATTTCAGCGCGCTGATCCCCTGATAATTTCTGACAGGCACAATCCCCACGGTGACAGATTATGATTAAATTCATTAATTAAAATTTAGACCACTTGTGGGAGTTAGTTTGTCCCAACAAAGGTGTCTGATCAATTGAGTATGCTTCCACGGTAAATCTGCCTTGAGACTTATCACAGCTTCAAATCAGCACACACCCCACATGCACGTTAGATTATCCCAGAGCAAGAATCATTTCACACAATGGCCGTCTCCTTTGGAAAAAAACAACAACAAAAAAAATAAAACTGTGGTCAACGTTCATATTACATTTATTATTAAAGTCTGTGTACATGGGAAAAACATTGCATTTGAAACACCTCCAAATGCACCAGGTCCCCGAACTCAGTGTTCACCCCTGAATCCGCCAACACACCCATTCTTCATATATCTGCAAATCGGTGTGCACCCACAAATCTGTGCTCACCCACAGACCCACATTTAACCCTCAAATCGCTGTGCACCCCCAAAGCAACTGACACCCCAAAATCCCTGTGCACTCACAGATTCGTTTGCATACCCCTAAATCTGTACACATCCGTAAAGCCGCGCGCACCCCAAATCCGAAAGCACCCCCAGATTCACCGACAAATCCGGAAATATGCGCACACCGCTAAACTGGTGCCTACTCCAATCAGTGCATATATGAGACTATCACAGAGCAGGAATCATTTCAGACACTTCACAAAACAGCTGCCTCCTCCTTAAAAACAGCAAGAGCAAAGTTTAAATTGCAAACACACGTCCACATGCGTATTCCCCATATAATCATTGACATTTCCTTAAATCTGTGCACCTCCCCAAACCCATCTTCACCCCCGTGTCAGTGGGTGCCCCAAAATCCAGTGACACCCCCATATTCGCCAAAACATTCCAAAATCAGCGCAATCCTCAAATCTGTGTGCAGCCCGAAATCCATGTTCACCACAAACCTGACAACAGGCACAAGTCTGCCAACATACACAGATCCGTGCGCACCCCAAACTCGCTGACTCTTCCATCTGCAGATTAGATTATCTCAGAAGAATCATTTCAACCATTTCTCAAAATATCTGCTTCCAACTTAAAAAAAAAATAGCAAGAACAGAGGTCGAAGTTCAGGTTGCATTTATTATTAAACTATGCAACAATGAAACAACCTCCAAATTAAAAACACCTGAAAATCCACCGGGATTCCCATATCTGCAAATCTGTGCGCACTCCCCAATCTGTGCACATCCGCAAACCCTAACTCAGTGTTCACCCCCAAATCAGTGTGTATCCCCAAATCTATGCGCACCCCCAAACCTGCAGACACCTCGAAATCCACCCACATACCCACATCTGTTCTCACCCCAAACCCGCTGACATCCCCACATGCACATTAAATTATCACAGAGCAAGAATCATTTCAAACACTTTACAAAATGGCTTCCTCCACCACAAATTAAGTAGCAAGAACAAAGCTCAAATTTTGAAGTGTATTTGTTATTAAAGTATCTATAAATGAAACAGCCTTGAGATTCATTACACCGCGAAATCCAATAACTACCCAAATCCGTGTACATCCCCAAAACCACCGAGACACCCAAATTTGGGCGCAGCCCTAAATACTCCCAAATCTCTGTGCACCCTCTTCACGGCGTAGCTACTGAGAACACACGGCCATCCTGTTTACTCAACACTCCACTCCCCCGCCTATTCTGTAGCACACAAAAAGGGAACAAACAGACCTCTCTCGGAAACCATAAGCCGTTACCTTCTGACAGAACATTAGATCTTTCCAAACATTGAAGAATTACACAACATCCAAAATTTACTGTGCGTGTCAACCGTCATCACAGTGCGGGGTGGGAGATGTGGGGACGGGTGGGTGCCGGGCAAAGCGAGCTACAGGAAAGGCAGGCAAAGCGATCGGCAGAACGGGCGAAAGAGACAATAAGGGAGAGAAGAAGAGCAGTGAATGGGTAGGGTAGGGAGGAATGTGCGGAGGAAAGAGTGGGGCAGCGGGGAAGAGAACGGATAAGGAGAGGAGGACATAGAGAAAGAGATTGAGGCGCGCTCTCTCTCTCTCTCTCTCTCTCGCTCCCTTTCTCTCTCTCTATCTCTCTCTCTCCTCTCTCTCTCTCTCTCTCTCTCTCTCTCTCTCTCTCTCTCTCTCTCTCTCTCTGTCTCTCTCTCTCTCTCCTTCTCTCCTTCTCTCCTCTCTCCTCCACACTCCTCACCCCTGCCTATTCTGTAGCACATAAAAAGTGAACAAACTGGCCTCTCCCAAAAACCACAAGCCTTCATATTCTGAGAGAACATTGCCGCTGTCCAAACAAGAAGAATTATACAACATCAGACAACTCACATTGCGTGTCAACCGCTATCACAGTGCGGGGTGGGGAGTCCCAGCAAACCGATTGTTAATTTTCTCTGCACTCTTTCAATTGTGTTGATAATTTTCCTGCGGGCAGGTAACAAAAACTGCACGTAGTACTTGAAATTGGGCCTCACCAACGTCTTATACAACTTTAGTGTAATATCCTATTTCCTAGAGATAGCAGTTTCAAAGAAATAGTCTTAAAGTCTTGACTATTAGAAATCAAGCTTCTCCATTGTACATTTTTTTTTCTGATGGCTTTTATCTGGACGTCTTGTAAAGGTATGGGTGGTCAAGTATGACATTGAATTCATTTTTATGTTTGGAAGATAATAATAGGAAAGCACTGTTAAATATCGGTGTAACGGCAGTATTTCAAAATTCAAAAGGCAGATGGTATTTATGGAAGGAAAGACTTTTTTTGATATTATCGAAATGAGGATGGAGGGGGTGATCAACTTTTTCAATTTTACTGTATATAGGATGTATTCGGAATAATATGGTCAAGCATTCAGCAAATGGAGAAGGTTTAAACTTTCAGTAGCTACAGTACAAGTTATGTGTTTTACAAACAGGATTAATGGACCTGCAGTTGATTTGAAATGATCGCGTCAAACTCCTTAAAAGGTGTCTGTGGTAAGATTTCCAGGCATATGGATGGATAATAAGCTGACATGGAAGCTCCAGATCAGAAAATAATTGATAAATATAAAGAAACATTAAATATTCTTAGTCATCTCTATGGGCATTCTGGGGTGTTACATGAAAATATTTGTTGAACAATTTTGTTTGTATAACTGGATCTGTTCTTGATCATGGTTGTGGTTTACAGATCAGCTTCATCTTCAAGTTTATTGTGTCTAGACGTGATACAAGCACAGGTTTTAAGATCGTGTTGTGGTGCAGTCAGGTCGTCCCCTGTTTCCGCCTTACTGGTTGAAATTGTGGAGGTTGAATTCAGTGTGAACAGACTGGGTTAATTTAAGTGGGGAAGAAATGATCATCCTATTAAAGATGTGTTGAAGGACTGTTGGAAACTTCACAAGAAGACTGTTTTTGGTTTTGGGTGCCTGGGTTCTTATCACGCTTGAAATATGGGTTCGTTGGGTTATGCAAAATGTCCCACAGTCGCGTTCTTGGTAACTACACCTTGTTTCTTTCAATGCCTTTATTCGATTATAGGATACAGGATTTAATGAAGTCTAACAATTCTGTTATGCCTGGGAATTTGCTGGTTCAGTATATATTGAGGAAATTATTGAGATAATAGGTAACAATAAAGAAACGACCTACCAACCATTTATCAGGATTTACAACAGAATCTGTTGCAATCATTTCGTGCTTGCAGTGGGTGGAGAAAAATTATCTGTGTAAATTTGTAATTTATTCAGATTCCTTTTCGGTTTTCAAGAGTCTTAAAACAAGTTTTACTCGCAGCAGGTCAGATTAACTGTTGGAAACTTAGGAAACGTTATTTCATAGTCAAAGAAATGGATTTGGGGAGCGCACTGATTTGGGGGTGCATGAAGACACGGTGAGCAGTCGGTAGACCGGCGGGATCTGGGAACACAGATTCATAATTACTTGAAAGAGGCGTCACAGGCAGATAGAGTCGAAATGAGAGCTTTTGGCACATTGGACCTTATAAATCAAAGTATTGAGTACAGGAGATGGGATGTTATGTTCAAGTTGTAAAAGACGTTGGTGAGGCCTAATCTGGAGTATTGTGTGCAGTTTTTGTTACCTGCCTGAAGGAAAATTATCAACAAAGTTGAAAGAGTGCAAAGAAAATTGACAATCGGTTTGCTGGGACTTGAGGACTCGAGCTTTAGAGAAAGGTAAGGACTTCATTTCCTTTAGTGTTGGCAAATGAAGGGAGATTTCGCAGATGTAGACAAAATTATCAGTGTTGTTGACAGGGTAAATGCAGGCAGGATTGTTCCTCTGAGGTTGGGTGAGATGGGAACTAGAGATCACCGTTTAAGGGTGTAAGGGGAAATATTTAAGAGAACCTGAGTGGGAGTTCCTTCACTCAGAGGGTGGTGAGGGTGTGGGAAGAGCTGTCAGTGGAAGTTATGGATTTCATTGCAGAGAAGTTTGGATCAGTACATGGACGGGAGGGTATTGAGGACCACGGTCCAGCTGTGGTTATGGGACTCGGCAAAATAACAATTCGGTACCGACTCAATGGGTAAAGGGGTTTGGTTCTTTGTTACAGTGCTCTCTCACTCCTGATGAAGTGCAGGTGAATGTGAATTGGCTGGGTCTGTTGTCGGGAAGAAAATGATGCGCTTTAAGGCTTTCCTGCTGGGGATAGAAGTGAATAGGTACTGGACATCCATGGTCAATGTGAGGCAATAAGGGGCAGGGATTCTAAAGTTGTTGAAAAGCATACAGATACAGACACCCACATGCACACGGGTAGGTAGACAGACAGACACTCTCTCTCTCTCTCTCTCTCACACACACACACACACACAGACACATACACACAGACACACACACACACACTCACACACTCACACTTACAGACACACACACACACACACACTCACACACACACACACACATTCATACACACACAGATATACACACACACAGACACACAGAGACACACAGACAGACACACACTCAAACACACACATACACAGACACACACACACTCTCTCTCTCTCTCTCACACACACACACACACACTCACACTCACACACACACACAGACAGACAGACAGACAGACACACACACACACACACACACTCCCTCCATCTTCCCATTGCCCTTCACCCCGCTTCCCATAAATTGCTCGCTCCTCCTCCTTGACTCAAACTCTGCCCGCTCCCCGGCCCCATTTTCACGCCTTCCCACTCTCGCCACCTCCTCTTCTCCGTTCCCTCACCGTCTCCCTCTCTCCCACTCCCTCCTCCTTTCTCTTCCTCCTCTCCCCTCACCTATGTTATTCTCTTCCACACTCTCTTTCGCTCTCTACACCCTTCATCCGTTCCCATACCTACTGCCACACTCTTTCCTCCACACATTCTACCCTCCCCCACCCACTCACTCCCCTTCCTCTTTCCATTTTGTCTCCTTCTCCCTTTCTACCCAACGCTTTGCCTGCCTCTCGCCTGCGTTCCAATTCCTCCTCTGCTGCAGCTCGCTTTCCCCGCCACCCTCCCGTCCCCACCCTCACCCCGCACTGTGATGACGGTTAACACACACAGTGAATTGTCTGATGTTGTGTAATTCTTCGTTGTTTGCACAGCGACAATGTTCTCTCGGAAGATGAAGTCTTGTGGTTTCCGGCAGAGGCCAGTTTGCTCCCTTTTTGTGTTCTACAGAATAGGCGGGGGAGGGGAGTGTGGAGGAGAGAGGAGAGAGACTAAATATATATATATAGTCTCAATTTCTTTCTCTCTGTCCTCCTCTCTTTATCAGTTCTCTTCCCCACTCCCCCACTCTTTCCTCCACACATTCCTCCCTACCCTACCCACTCAGTGCCCTTCTTCTCTCCCTTGTTGTTTCTTTCTTCCGTTCTGCCGAACGCTTCGCCTGCCGCTCGCCTTCTCCCTAATTCCCCCTTTTCTGTAGCTCGTTTTGCCCGGCGCCCACCCGTCCCCACATCCCCCACCTCCAGCCCGCACTGTGATGACGGTTAACACGCATGCTGAATTATAGAGGTTGTAAAATTATTCACTGTTTGGAAAGATCCGATGTTCTCTCAGAAAATAACGGCTTGTGATTTCCGGGAGAGGCCAGTTCGTTCCTCTTTTGTGCGCTACAGAACAGGCGGGGGTGGAGAGTGGGGAGTAGACAGGATAGCCGTGTGTTCTCAGTAGCTACGCCGTCACGACAAAGACCGAGCGCCGTCTGCGAGCTGGTCTCTGACACAAACACACAGACACACAAAAAGACGGACAGACACAGACGAGGACGCATATAAACACACAGAGATGCAGACATACAGAACTACTTTAAAAATGAACGCAGTTTGCATTTTGAACCTTTGAAGATGGAGGCACCTATTTTGTGAGCTGTTTGAAATGATTCTTGCTCTGAGATAATGTAATATGCATGTTGGGGAGACAGCGGGTTTGGGGGTGCACATGGAAATTGGGCTGCACATTGATTTGTGGGTGTGCGAAGGTTTCAGGGTATGTTGGTGAATATCGGTCACTCCGTTGTCTAGTATTCTGTAAAGGTATCTCCTTTGAGGCCCATTATCCCAACAGTCTTGCTGTAATTCTTAACCACCAACCCCTTTGCTTCTGATTTGCGAGGTGGAAGGTGCTTATCCACAGTAGAAATTTTAACAGATTTTGTAACTGAATCTCTATGTGTAGGGACAAATAAGAAGTGAACATATAAAACAGTACTTTGTGTAGGAAATAATTTTTGGTGAGTTTTCAACAGTAAATCTGTCCTACTGCGAGAATTACCTGACTTAAGACTCTTCAAAATGGAAAAAGCATCTGAACAAATGACAACATTACATGAACAAATTTCCACCACCCATTGTACAGGTCAAGTACAGGTCTATTAATCCTGTTTATAAAACACATGACTTGTGCTTTTTTTCCCACTGAAAGCTTAAATCCCGTCTATTTGCCGACTGTTCGACCTTATTAATTGTTAATTGCATCCTATATAGGGTAAAATTGAAATTTCTACTTGCAATCCATAAACCTCCATCATCTCCCGATAGTAATTTACACACCCCAGAACCAATCTCAGAGAAAACATTATTACTCATAATATGAAATAATAACTACTATCTTGTGGGGTCCCAATCTCTGTCTTATAGAACCCGAGTATAACTTGCCCACCCGTACCTAAACAGGATGTCCTAATTTTAAAAAAAAGTCAGAAAATAATTATTCATTTGTTCCCTCAAACGCGTTTCCAAAATATAATCAAAAGTCTGTCCTTCCATGAATATCATCTGCCTTTTCAATATCAAAATATTTTGCTATTACAATATCTATCTATCTATCTATATATATAATTAACTCTGCTTACCTGATACGATCTCCCAAACATAAAACTGAATCCAATGTTATTCTACCCTCTGATATCCACTCTGATAAAACGCAAAACCACCTCTGAGGGAGAGAGAAACCGGGGAATTATAGACCGGTTAGCCTAACGTCGGTGGTGGGGAAACTGCTGGAGTCAGTTATCAAGGATGTGATAACAGCACATTTGGAAAGCGGTAAAATGATCGGACAAAGTCAGCATGGATTCGTGAAAGGAAAATCATGTCTGACGTATCTCATAGAATTTTTTGAGGATGTAACTAGTAGAGTGGATAGGGAAGAACCAGTGGATGTGGTATATTTGGATTTTCAAAAGGCTTTTGACAAGGTCCCACATAGGAGATTAGTGTGCAAACTTAAAGCACACGGTATTGGGGGTAAGGTATTGGTGTGGGTGGAGAATTGGTTGGCAGACAGGAAGCAAAGAGTGGGAATAAACGGGACCTTTTCAGAATGAGAGGCGGTGACTAGTGGGGTACCGCAAGACTCAGTGCTGGGACCCCAGTTGTTTACAATATATATTAATGACTTGGATGAGGGAATTAAATGCAGCATCTCCAAGTTTGCGGATGACACGAAGCTGGGTGGCAGTGTTAGCTGTGAGGAGGATGCTAAGAGGATGCAGGGTGACTTGGATAGGTTGGGTGAGTGGGCAAATTCATGGCAGATGCAATTTAATGTGGATAACTGTGAAGTTGTCCACTTTGGTGGCAAAAATGGGAAAACAGATTATTATCTGAATGGTAGCCGATTAGGAAAAGGGGAGGTGCAAAGAGACCTGGGTGTCATTATACACTAGTCATTGAAAGTGGGCATGCAGGTACAGCAGGCGGTGAAAAAGGCGAATGGTATGCTGGCATTTATAGCGAGAGGATTCGAGTACAGGAGCAGGGAGGTACTACTGCAGTTGTACAAGGCCTTAGTGAGACCACACCTGGAGTATTGTGTGCAGTTTTGGTCCCCTAATCTGAGGAAAGACATCCTTACCATAGAGGGAGTACAAAGAAGGTTCACCAGATTGATTCCTGGGATGGCAGGACTTTCATATGAAGAAAGACTGGATGAACTGGGCTTGTACTCGTTGGAATTTAGAAGATTGAGGGGGGATCTGATTGAAACGTATAAGATCCTAAAGAGATTGGACAGGCTAGATGCAGGAAGATTGTTCCCGATGTTGGGGAAGTCCAGAACGAGGGGCCACAGTTTGAGGATAGAGGGGAAGCCTTTTAGGACCGAGATTAGGAAAAACTTCTTCACACAGAGAGTGGTGAATCTGTGGAATTCGCTGCCACAGGAAACAGTTGAGGCCAGTTCATTGGCTATGTTTAAGAGGGAGTTAGATATGGCCCTTGTGGCTACGGGGGTCAGGGAGTATGCAGGGAAGGCTGGGGCGGGGTTCTGAGTTGGATGATCAGCCATGATCATAATAAATGGCGGTGCAGGCTCGAAGGGCCGAATGGCCTACTCCTGCACCTATTTTCTATGTTTCTATGTTTCTCTTTTCCAAAATACCGTTCAAGCGTTCGATTACCATAAATTACATACGTCTACATAAATGAGACCTAACGATAGTGGCCTATAACTAGAAGGATCAGACCGGGAGCTCCCAGGTTTTGGAACAGGCACTACTGCAACCACCACTTTCCTGGAGACGTCTCAACTGCCAATCCCTTCAGATATGATCACCGTATAACCTCCAGAAAACCTTTATCGAAATCTTCACCTCTTTCCTCAACACGGCCTGTGTCCTTTTATACTGAATAAGTTCACTCTGAGATTGATACATCTTCACTTTCCTAAATGCCTTGTTTCCCTCCCTAATTGCCTCTGCACACTCCTCAGTCCGCCATGGTACAGCCTTTCTCCTATTAATTCCGTTTGTAATGGGAATCATTTCCAACGCAGTTTGCTGAATAACGTGACATAACCTTTCATTGTAAAAATACACATCTTCGTCCACATTCTGTAGCAGTTCCAAAACTATTGTGAACATTAAATTTCGTACCCATTCAGACAGAGAAGTAGAAAAACTCTTCTTCAATTAAACCATTACCATCATACAGCAATCCACCCTACAGTGAACTATGTGCGTTAAAATCCCCACACCATACAACCCTTGGTGAGCGAGATCTACATACATTTTCTCACAAATCAATAGAAAGTTTTCACAAGGGTTGTAAAAAATAATCACTTTTATACACCTACCTGTTGAATCAAATATTTCTACAATAAATTCGTTATCCATTTCATTGACCTCCGCAACTCTATACCCCGCTACTTGCCTTATAAAACTAGCCACCCCTCTACTAACTAACCTGTCACGCCGAACAACAATATATTCGTGCACGAAAAAAACAACTTAAAATGTGCAAATAACCAGGTTCCAGAATACAAATAACATCGGGAGCATCTGAGAAATCAGAAATAAATTATTAAAGTCTTGAACATTATAAATCTGACTTCTCGCATTCCACTGCAATATTTCAATCCCATTACGTACCTTCACAAGTGGACTGGGATACAGATACCCCACCCATCATTCAATTACAGCTCCCCATATAACACCAGTTACACCGAGATACCTTTCTGCAGCTTTCAAAATAAATTTATTTTCCTCAGTAGGACAAGATATCTGATCAGTACAATTCACCACAATCGTTATAAACATCACAAACTTAATTTTATCCATTACCTTTAGTTAGAGAACTGTGATGACGTCATATATCCACTGCCGTTATATTTTGTTCTCTGACTTGGAACACTTAATCACCTTTCGCTTTAACTGTTTGCAAGGCTGCCTGACGTTTATATTAACTATTCATCGTGTGAGATCTCATTTGACCGACAGACATCTTAGCCAGTGAAAGAAAAGCATAGACGTGGCTTGAGCTACGGTAGGTCGGCTGGAAAACTGCCCCATACTTAGCCCCTCATCGTCCGCCCCATCGCCATGTCGGAGTGCAGCGAGTTTCTGCTGTCGGTGGTCGCCGGCCTCCATGCCCACAAGGATGGCCGTGGTTCTCCTTCAACGCCTTTGCGAATCCGGTTCGGCGATGTATGTGGTATCTGGGGAGAAATGTTTTTGCAGGGAGCCAGTGATGAAGCGCGGTCTCATGACTTCAACTCCCAGAAGGCCCGGCTGATGACACAGAAGTTGGGGGTGTTGTGGAGAGTCTGGAGGGTTGTCAGAGATCACAGCGGGAAATACATAGGATGCAGAACTAGACTGAGGGGTGGAAGATGGAGTTCAACCCAGATACGTGTGAAATGGTTCATTTCGACAGGTCAATTTTGAACACAGAATATAACATTAATGGTGAGACTCTTCGCAGTGTGGAGGATCAGAGAGTTCTTGGGGTCCGTGTCCATACGACACTCAAAGCTGCTGCGCAGGTTGGCAGTGTTGTTAAGAAGGCGTCTGGTGTGATGGCCTTCATCAACCGTGGGATTAAGTTCAAGAGCTGTGAGGTAATTTTAAGTCTCTGTAAATCCTTAGTTAGACCCCACTTGGAGTATTGTGTTCAGTTCTGGTCACTTCATTACAGGAAGGATGTGGATACTATGGAGGTAGTACAGAGGAGCTTTACAGGGATGTTGCTTGGATTGGAGAGCACGCCACATGAGAATAGCCTGAGTGAACTTGGACCTTTTCCCTTGGAGCGATGGAGGATGAGACGTATCCAGATGGAGGTGTATCAGATGATGAGAGGTTTTGACCATATGGATAGCCAGAGGCATTTACTAACACGAGGGGACATAGTTTTAAGGTGTTTGGAAATGGGTATCGAGGGGGCGTCAAGTATCAGTTTTTCACACAGGGTGTGGGTGTGTGGAACGCACTGCCAGCGGCGGTGGTAGAGGCGGATACAATAGGATATTTTACGATAGATACATGGAGCTTAGAAACATAGAGGGCTATACGATAGGGAAATCCGAGGCAGTTTCTAGTTTAGGTTACATGCTCGATACAATATTGTGGGCTGAAGGGCCTGTAACGTGCTGTAGATTTCTATGTTCTATGTCAAAGGCAGGCAGAGCGATTAGTTTAAATGGACACCAGGACAGCATGGAAAGGATAAGCCGAAGTGCCTGTGTCAGTGCAAGAAGGGAAGGGTTCTGTCCCAAAGATCGACTCTATTCCCCTCAACAGATGCTGCCTGACTTCACCAAGTCCTTGAAAAGTTGCATTCAGTTCTGCTTGGCATTCTATCCAAAAGACGTTTTGTGCTGGATTTCAGCAGAGGAGACTCATCATGATTGATGTGGCTTGTGTCCAAAAAAGCCATGAGTCATAGGAGCAGAATTAGGCCATTCAGCCCATCGAGTCTGCTGCCTTTCAGTCATGGCTGTATCCAGAATCACACTCAACCCCATACACCTGACCTTCTCGCCATATCATTTAATGTCCTGACCGATCAGGAAACGATCAACTTCCGTCTTAAATGTACCCATAGAAATGACGTCCATCGCAGTCTGTGGCAGAGTATTCCACAGATCCAACACACAGTGGTTAATAATAAAAATAATACCCTCCTTACCTCTGTTTGGAAAGGTGGCCCCTCACATTTGTAGCTGCTCCCGCTAGTTCTTGGTATCCCCACCACTGGAACTAACATGTCCACATCCACCTTATCTCGTTCTTTTAACATTCGGTAGGTTGTAATGAGATCCCACCTCCCGCCTCCCCCCGCCCCCCGGCGCCATTCTACTGGTTCCAGTGAGTACAGGTCCAAAGCTGACAAACGCCCCTCATATGTTACCCTCTTCATTCCCGAATCATCCTTGTGAACCTCCTTTGTACTCTCTCCAACGGCAGTACATCCATTCTGAGGTACGTGGCCCAAAACGGTTGACAATACTCCAACTGCGGCCTGACTGGATACTTCTGAAGGATCAGCGTTATCCCCTTGCTGTTATATTCATGGGGCGAGATTGGACAGTATTGATCTACAGAGGGATCTTGCAATCCAAGTTCATAATTCCCAGCTAGTGTTTCCAGTGTCAGGCAGTTAGGTTGCAGTTGTATAAATCTCTAGTTTAACCACATCTGGAGATCTGCATTCTAATATCGTAACAATGCGGAGGTTTCGGATGGTGATTATAAGAGGTTTAACAGGATGCCGCCTGGATAAGGGGAGACTGGACAATATAGGGGAATTTTCTCTGGAGTGGCAGAGGCAGAGGGAGGTCTGACAGACGTTTACAAAAATGTGAGAGGCATAGACAGAGTGGACACCGGGCATTTTTTTCTCCAAGGAGGACATGTCTAATACCACCGAGCATGTACTTCAGGAGAAAGGGGGAACACCACCTCATTGGTCCTTTTTACACGAATTATGTATTTTTGGTAATTTAGTATAATTTTGTATCATTTCATTACACGGCTACTGCTAAAAACAACTTAGAAAAGACAATAACGTTAAACCTGACTCAGAACGTTTAAAGGAGATTTGCGTTTCAAGTTTTGTTTTTCATACCCATCGTGATGAGTGTCTGGAGTGAATGTCAGGGCTGGTGGTGGAGGCAGATGCGAGAGAGGTTATTAGATACCGCATGAATGGGAGGAAAATGGAGGGATGTGGAGCTTGTGTAGGCAGAAGGGACTGGTTTAGTAAGGCATGAAATGACCAGTTCAATTGGTTCAACAGAACACAGTGAGCAGAACGGCCTGTTGAAGGACAAGTACAGCAAGCAGAGCAGGTTGCTAAAATGCTCCCAGTCAGAGAACAGACTGTGACGTCAGTGGATATTGTCGGTATCATAGTTCTCTCACTATCGGTACTTTACAGCTGAAGAAAATTAAGTGTGTGATGTTTATAACGGATACAGTGAATTCCACTGATCAGACATCTCGTCCTACTGAGGGAATTAAAATTATTGTGAAAGTTGCAGAAAATTATCTTGGTGTAACTGGTGTTATGTGGGATGCTGTAATCGAAGTTCTGATGGATGGGGTATCTGTATCCCAGTCCACTTGTGAAGGTACATAATGGTATTAAAATATTGTAGTGAGGGCCGGCTGGTGACGCAACGACATCGGCGCCCGACCCGGGAACCCCTCCGTTCCCGGGTCCGAAACTAGTCGTGTCCGCACCCGAGTACGCTTTCCATCCGTGCCTGTTTGAGTGTCGAGATCGCAACTCGACCGCGTAAAATACAAAGGGAAAATACTGCGAAAATATCTCTGTGAGGAGTGGCGCGCCACACAGGCTCCCTCTCGCTCAGCGCCTTGTAAAAGCCATGAAAAAGACATCATCACGGGCGAACGCAAGGACACGCAGACGCACGCGCACAGACGTGCACGCACGCACAAGCAGACGCACACGCACAGACGCGCACGCTCGCAGACTCACAGACCCGCACGCACGCAGCCACACGCCAAAAAAAAACTTGCAGTGGAACGCGAGAACTCTGATTTAAAATGTCAAGTCTTTAAAAAGTTTATTTCTGATTTGTTCGTCAAACTCTCCCGATGATCAACTGCAGAATATCGTGGACTCGATCTGAAACATCCCGGACCCTGTCACCTGGGAGGCAAACTACCATCCGAGTTTCATTCCTGCGTATACAGAATTGCCTGTCTAACCCCTAACTATAGAGTCTCCCTATCACTGCTGCCTCTCTCTTCTTTTCCCTACCCTTCCGAGCCACAGGGCCGGTCTCTGTGCCAGAGACACGGCCACTGTTCCTTCCCCCAGGTAGGCTGCACGCCCCCCCAATAACACTGAAGCAGGAGTATTTATTGCCAAGGGGTACAGCCCCAGGGGTACTCTCTAGCACCTGACTCTTCCCCCTCCTTCTCCTGACTGCTACCAACTTGTCAGTCTCCCGTGGCCCCGGTGTGACCACCTGCCTATAACTCCTTTCTATCACCTCCTCGCTCTCCCTGACCAGACGAGGAATTCTGTGGACGCAGGAATGAAACTCGGATGGTAGTTTGCCCTCCAGGTGCCAGGGTCCGGGATGTTTCAGATCGAGTCCACGATATCTTGCGGTGGGAGGGAGAACAGCCAGAGGTCGTGGTACATATTGGAACCGATGGCAAAGGTAGTAAAAGCGAAGAGGTCCTGAAAAAAGACCACAGGGAGTTAGGAAGGAAGTTGAGAAGCAGCACCGCAAAGGTACTAGTCTCTGGATTACTGCCTGTGCTACGTGTCAGTGAGTATAAGAATAGAATGAGCTGGAGGATAAATGCGTGGCTGAGGGATTGGAGCAGGGGTCAGGGATTCAGATTTCTGGATCATTGGGACCTATTTTGGGGTAGATGTGACCTGTACTAAAATGACGGGTTGCACTTGAATCCGAGGGGGGCCAATATATTGGCGGAGAGGTTTGTTAAGGCTACTGGGGAGAGTTTAAACTAGAGTTGTTGGGGGGTGGGAACCGAACTGAGGAGACTGGGGAAGAGGCAGTTGGCTCACAAATAGAGATAGCTTGTAGACAGTGCGAGAGGGAGGATAGACAGGTGATAGGGAAGGGACGCGCTGAGACGAACGGTTTGGGATGTGTCTATTTTAATGCAAACTGTATTGTGAACAAAGCGGGTGAGCTCAGGGCGTGGATCAGTATTTGGAGCTATGATGTGCTGGTTAGTACAAAGACTTGGATGGCTCAGGGACAGGAATGGTTACTTCAAGTGCCTGGTTTTAGATGTTTCAGAAAGGACAGGGAGGGAGGCAAAGGAGGTGGGGCGTGGCACTGTTGATGAGAGATTGTGCCACGGCTGCAGGAAAAGTAGACATCATGGAGAGATTGTCGACGGAGTCTCTATGGGTGAAGGTTAGGAACAGGAACGGGTCAATAACTTTATTGGGTGTGTTTGTAGGCCGCCCAATAGTGACAGGGATATCAAGGAGCACATAGGGAAACAAATACTGGAAACGTCTAACAATAACATAGTTGTCGTGATGGAAGATGTTAATTTCCCAAATATCGACTGGCATCTCCCTAGAGCAAGGGGTTTAGATTGGATGGAGTTTGTCAGGTGTGTTCAGGAAGGTTTCTTGCCACAATATGTAGATAAGCCTACAAGAAGAAAGACTGTATTCGATTTGGTATTGGAAAATGAACCTGTCAGGTGTCAGATCTCTAAGTGGGAGAGCAGTTTGGAGATAGTGATCATAATTCTATCTCCTTTGCAATAGCATTGGAGGGATATAGGAACAGACAAGTTAGTAAAGGGTTTAATTGGAGTAAGGGGAAATATGAGGCTATCAGGCAGTAAATTGGAAGCTTAAATTGGGAACAGATGTTCTCAGGGAAATGTGAGGAAGAAATCTTCAGTGGTTGGTAAGTTGACGGACAAGATCCTGCAAGGCAGAGTATATGGACATTTGGAGAGGTATAATATGATTAGGAATAGTCAGCATGGCTTTGCATTGGGCAGGTCGTGCCTTACGAGCCTGAATGATTTTTTTGGGGGGATGTGACTCTTGGCGGTGTGGAGGATCAGAGGGATCTTGTGGTTAGAGTCCACAGGACGGTCAAAGTTCTGCACAGATTGACTCTGTGGTTAAGAAGGCATACGGTGTATTGGCCTTCATTAATCGTGGAATTTACTTTAGGAGCCCAAAGGCAATGTTGCAGCTATATAGGACCCTGGTCAGACTCCACTTGGAGTACTGTGCTCAGTTCTGGTCACCTCACTACAGGAAGGATGTGGAAGCCATAGAAAGAGTGCAGAGGAGATTTACAAAGATGTTGCCTGGATTAGGGAGCAAGCCTTATGAAAACAGGTTGAGTGAACTCGGCCTTTTCTCCTTGGAACGACGGAGCATGAGAGGTGACCTGAAACAGGTGTACAAGATGATGAGAGGCATTGATCGTGTGGATAGTCAGAGACTTTTACCCAGGGCTGAAATGGTTGCCACAAGAGGACAGAGGTTTAAGGTTCTAAGGAGCAGGTACAGAGGAGACGTCAGTGATAAGTTTTTTTTTTACACAGAGAGCTGTAAGAGCGTGGAATGGACTGCCGGCGGCGGTGGTGGATGCGAATACGATAGGGTCTTTTTAAGAGTCTTTTAGATAGGTTCCTGGAGCTTAAAGAAACAGAGGGCTGTGGGTAACCGTAGTAATTTCTAAGGTAGGGACATGCTCGGCACAACTTTGTGAACCGAAAGGCCTGTATTGTGCTGTAGGTTTTCTATGTTTCTATGTTTCTAAGTTTCTAAAAAAAAGAACACAGTACAGTCAACAATGTATGAAAATAACACATCGGCAAGAAATGGCGCAGAGTGTCAGTGGAGAGAGGGGAAATGGATCGGTATGGTAGTGGGGAAAATCCGAGTACTTGCTCTTAAAGAATGCAGTCCTATGCCTGAAAAATTTTGGTATTGTATCTATCTATTTTTCAATACTTTTACGAAATTAACCCCTTACATTAGTCTCCGATGACCTCCTTCTTCCATATTAGTTTAGTTGTGGAGTTTGTCTTCAGGATACATAACTAATCTAATCGTTTATGAAGTTATTTCTCATCGAAATTGGCCATTATTATGACAGCAAATCAATCTGAAAGCACAAAAAATGAAGAGGTCTGAACATTCCTCTTGCGGGAACTTTTTGTTGAATTAAACAACCAAACTAAATGTAATTTTTTCATCCCAGAATCTCAATGCGCTTCGCCTATTGTTACAATTGATAATTATTTGAGAGTGATAGTACATGGTGTAAAAGATATCGAGACGAAGGATTATTTTATTTGAAACGCACGAACTCTGTGTCATAGACGGAGAATGTTCAATGTTCTCGTTAGAAGGTGTGAATGAACAAAATTAAACGTAATTGTTATTTTGTGATTCTCCCGAGGGAGCGATCTTCATTTCACGATTACACAATTCATATAAATGGAAACAAACCTCAATTGTTTGTTCAGTGGACTGTCTCTGATGTGGTTAACCACGTGGTATGATTAATTGTCAGAGTGCACTTTCCTCTCCTGTATAAGAGCTTGCAAAGCAAACAATCACCAGTGGATATTGGCAGTTGGACTATTTTCAACTGATCACCATTTCACACAGAAAATGGGATATCCAGCAATTTACTACATCGCAAGTATTTACTATCCTGTACTAGCAGCGATTGGTATCCCTGGTAAGTTAACTGGAGTTGTCTCCTACTATATGTGCGTGCTTAGCCCTTGTGAAATTTGTTACAGATTGTGCCTCATCTGATGACTGTTTTAATCTTGTTCAGGTTTAAATATATATTTTATTTTATTCTTTCTTTTTCTCCAGAATTGTTACTCGTTTCTCATGCCCGATGATTTTGTCAATATTAACATTGATATTGTTCTAGCGTTTTACCTTACTCGAACTTCCAACTTTACCAGCACGCATTGTTCTAAATTTGATTGTCTATCAACATAGAAACTGAAACGTTTACTAAAATGAATATTAATCTTCAGCTTCGTTGCCGCCCTCTTTGTAAACTTCCCGCTTTTTCTGCCATAACTATTTTTTTTTCCTTTCCGTCTTAATGTAACGAGAAAGATCATTCTTTTTCTATTTATTTATCGAAATGTCTTTGATATAGCCACGACACCCTGAAATACTCTTTCATTTTACCGTGTCCTCCTTCTTTCGCCGGGTTTAATTTAGATAGGACTTATTTTAATTCTTACTTTCATCATACAACATGAGGGAGCACAAATCTTTGTTATATCTTGGTCGCAATGTACAAGAGTCAAGTTTATTTGCCACTTGCACATTAAATCATGCATTTTGCTCTGCTGCAACTCCACTCCAAAATGTTATTTCAGAAGAAACAGTCTCTCTGAGTCAATTTTATTCCTGCATTATAAAATACCTTTAGCATTCTCAGCTTTACGGATGCGTGGGTCGAATAGCCACCCATTGAAACCCTACTGTCAACTAGAAAGTTGCGCCTCAACTGTTTCTCGGGCCCGTCATTATTATCCATTCGAAGGACAGTGACAGAGTTGGAACAAACAACATTTCCAATCTTTGGAAGTGAAGCCCGCCTGACCCGTCAAATGATCAGATGTCTGAGATTCACTCATTCCGATTCAACACATTTCTATGTATGTATATCAAGTAAAAATGATCAGGGTGTGTGCGCGTCAAACTAACTCTTCTTTGCTTCCTTGCAGTTAATTTAGTGGCGATTGTGATCCTGTCTCTGGGAAACTGCGGACTCTCTAAATGCATCTCCCGTTACCTGGTGGGAATGGCAGCAGCTGATTTAATGGGTGTTATTTTTGCTGTTGTACTCTGTGAGATCAATAATATTTATACTTATGCTCTTCCTTTGCTCATTACACCGATTTGCGCCGTGACGCTTGCCCTGAGTGTCGCAACCATGGACTGTTCTGTTTGGCTCACGGTGGCTTTCACGTTCGATCGCTGTCTTGCAATCTGCAGTCAAAAGCTACGGGAACGATACTGCACCGAGAGGACAGCGACTATTATGATAGTAATCGTGGGTTTAGGAAGTTGTGCAAAGGATGTTCCATTGTACTTTGCGGTAGAACCTCTCTTTATCACTGATAATATACCCTGGCGATGCATTTTCGGAAAAGATTACCTTATTTTACCAAGGTGGAAAGCTTACCAGTTGTTTAACACTGTCACTACACCTTTATTGCCGATCGGCTTGATTCTGCTTTTTAATGGTTTAACAGTCAGTCATATTATCGCGGCAAACAGAGTTCGCCGGGGGCTCAGGAACAGCAGAGAGAAAAAGAATGATCCAGAGGCGGAGAACCGGAGAAAGTCGATAATTTTGTTGTTCGCTCTCTCCGCCAATTTCATATTGTTGTGGATCCCCATTATTGTATATAATATAAACTGGCAATTTCAGAATTACTCTTACACTGACAGATATTTGAATACCCCGCCTTACATCCTGCAGCAGTTTGGGATCATGTTGCAATATCTCTGTACCTGCACCAACACGTGTATCTACACTCTGTCACAGAGGAAATTCAGGGAGGAGCTGAAGAGAGGAGTGAAACGTCTGGTTAAGTTATGTGATCGACTCTGTAGCTACAATGCTGTGTGATTGTAAGCTTTAATGGAGTTCAAATGCATTTCTTTGTGTTTTATGAGTCTGGTAAATGTGTCTATATTCCAGCAGCCAGGTGAGCGAATGTTAGTAGTTTGCAGGTTCCTGCAAAGTCAGTAAAATTACTTCAATTATACGGGGCAAGAAACAACCAATGGGCTTTCCAAGGATCTCCGACCCTCTTTGCCCGTTGCCTCACAAAGCTGACTATCGTAACGATTCAGGTGTTCACCCTGACAACCCTCTGCTGAACCCTCACCAGCATGTTTATTTGTCCACCATTGACGTCCGCACCCCCATTTCCCCTTCTGTCAGTCGGTATTCCAGACTGATTACGGCGCGTGTCCTACTGTCATACAGTGATGTCCTCTGAATATCACTGTAGTTTGGACAGAGACTGGAGGCGATAGAGTATAGTGGTGACAGGGACTGCGTACAGTACAGAGTAGAAGTGAAAGAGGCTGGAGATTATGCTATATGGGGGTGAGTGTGTTATCAGACGATAGAGTATAAGGGTGACAGAGACTAGGCACTATACACTATAGAGGTGACAGAGACTGGAGACTATAGACTATGGGGTGACAAAGACTGGAGACTATAGACTATAGAGCTGAGAGAGACTGGAGACTACAGACTATGGGGTGACAGAGATTGGAGACTAAATAGTGCAGGGATGGTAGACTCGGGACTATACAATATATGGGTGACAGAGACTGGAGAAAATAGCGTATAGGGGAGTCAGAGAAAGGAGTCTATAGAGTATAAGGGGCACAGTGGCTGGGGACGACACACTATAGGGGTGACAGAGTCTGGAATCTGCAGAGTACAGGGGTAACAGAGGCTGGAGACTATCGAATACAGGGGTGACGGATAGTGGAGACTTTACAGTATAGGTGTGACAGTAATTGAAGACTACCGTATAGGTGTGACAGAGACGTGAGCCTATCACTTTAAGTGTGACAGAGACGAGGGACAATTCACTTTCAGGGTGACAGAGACTGGGGACATTACAATGGAAGGGTAATGAAGAGGACAGACTGTACAGCATAGGGGAGACAGAGACTGGAGATGATGCAGTGTTGGTGTGACATGGACAAGAAACTATACAGATTGGTGTCTATACAGTATAAGAAAGACGAAGACAGCAGAACGCAGAGACCTGGTCTTGGGAAGGACAGAGACACAGAGCCTTGATCTAGAGCATGGGAACACGGAGCATTGGACTTGAGAAACAGGAACACAGGGACATGGAACGAACAGCTGGGACCCTTCCTTGGGAACAGGACTTGGGGCCGCGGCTCTACACAGAGCCAGGACCCCTTCTAGGGAGCGGGACATTGGGTCGGGACTCGTGCACAGAACACAGCCGGACCTACCTGGTGAAGTCGTGGACACAGAGACAGTTCCAAACAACGATAGACAGTTCCTTATCTAGACACAGCAAGGCTCGCGTCTTGCTCCAGCAGTAGAACTTGACAGCGATACAGGCGAGGACGCAGGCGAGGTTGTAGGTAAGGCTTCAGGCAAACGTTGCAGACAAGGCTTCAGACATGGCTTCAGGCAAAGGCTTCAGAAGGAAGGTGAAGGGAATAGAATAGTCCAGACTCAGGGTAACGGCAAAAACGGCCTGGCTTACCCCACGGAGGCGAGGTCGGGATACTGACGAGACAATCCAGCATCGACACTCGAACCCAAGGCCACTTATATTCCCAGCCCCAAGATAAGCATTAGGTGCCTATGATTCAGTCCAACTGAAACAAGACACAGCCGGAAGACCCAGAGTCCGGAGTCTACGGACCGTACCGTGAACTCGAAAGCGAACTTCACGACCGGACCATGACAGGTGACCCTCGTCGGGAGCGATTCCTCACACATCATAGTGAGGACTGACACAGTCACATGCACATTAGATTATCCCAGATCAAGAATCATTTCAAACAGTTCGTAAAATAGCTGCTTCCACCTTACAGAAATAACGAAAACGATGTTCAAAGTTCAGACTGTATTTATCAGTAAAGTACCCTGAGATTCACCACACCTCAAATCGACCTACACGCCCTAATCCCCATATCCGCCGGCACACTCCTAAATCTGCGCACGTCCCCAAATATGTGCGAACTCCTGAATCTACTGACACCCCACATGCGCATTAGATTACCTGAGGTCAAGAATCATTTCGTACTGTTCAGTTGTTCCACTTTAAACTAATATCAAGAACAAAGTTCAAAGTGCATTTTTTATTAAAGTATCAAAAATGAAACAACCTTGTGTTTTGTCATAATCCCATATCCGCAGATATGCTTAATGACGGGTACCACCCGTAGTAAGGCCTCAGTGCTCTTGCACACTGTGTGACACCAATACGTCAAACTCCGGGTGTAGAACGATCTGTACAGCAGAGTAACCTGAGAACCCGCGTCAGTTCTGCCCACAGCATAAATACCCACGATGCGTAGGGATTCGCTCCGGCTTAGATCCACTCAGCCTTCAGGAAGAGGACCTTTCACATTCATGGTTTTCTTTGATGAATTGATTGGAATGTGCTCCCATCGAGACGCCAGGCCGTTCCCTCACTGGGCCTCCCGGAAGTTTCCTGATTTACCTTCCGGCCGAACTGATCGCGGGCTCACACTCTAAGGATTTCCACGTTCTTTACACTCCCTCCTGAATTGTCCTCCTCACCGCAGTGGTACAGACAAAACTGGAAGATCGGTTTTGCAAGAGTCCCCGTTCAACAGCATCCCATCAGTGGGTCTGGCTCCCCATCGGCTATGTCATGCTTGGCAGCAACAGGTATCGATTATAGCCTGGACATCTCAGTTCTGAGATCTACCACAAACCCCTGTAACACCGCCGGCTGTGAGATATCATTGCTCACTTCAGCAACGGAGGCTACTACCGATGACGTCACCCTGCTGACGGAGGCCTCCCTTTCATCCGTCAAATTTTCCTCCCCTCTTACTTCTCTGATCGACTCCAAGAAACGCAGCAGGGTGGGATAGGCTTCGAAGTGACATTCCGAGGCAGTATCGATCGTGGCTTGTGACTGTATGCCTTTTCGTAACTTAATCCATCTTTAATTAGTTCGTCTCAGCCGTTTGTATGGCCCTTCTACGACGTAAGCAACTCACCTCTAAGTCCTGGTTGACCCGCTCCGTTTGCCCGTTCGTCTGTGGGTGGAAGTCCGATGACAGGCTGACCGAGGCACCTAAGGCTTGACAGAAGGCCTTCCATACCTGCGAGATGAATTGGGGACCTCGACCGGAGACGATGTCCGCGGGGATTCCGTGGAGGCGGAAGACATGGCGGACGAGATGGTCTACGGTATCCTGAGCAGAAGGGAATTTAGGTAGGGCTACAAAGTGCACAATCTGGGAGAACCGGTTTACCATGGTGAGTACGGTGGTGTTTCCGTGTGAAGGGGGTCGACCGGTCATGAAATCTAGGGCGATGTGCGACCAAGGACCATCAGGGACAGGTAGGGGTGGAAGTAACGCCGCAGGTGGCGGATGGGAGACTTTTCCACGGGAACAGACGGAACATAGAGAGACATAGGAACGGGTACCCTCCTCCATGGAAGGCCACCAAAAGTTTCTTTTCAGGAGAACCAGGGTCCGATCACTCCCGGAGTGGCAGGCAAACCAAGATGTGTGCCCCCACCGGAGAAGCTGAATTCTGACGGAATCAGGCACAAAAAGGCGACGGCGGATCTTTTGCCGGGGTCAGGGTCATCCCGTTGGGCTTCCTTTACTATGGTCTCAATCTCCCAAGTGAGGGTTGCCGCCACACAGGATAGTAGGAGGATAGTCTCTGGGCTGGAAGTATCCTCCTTGGAGTCGTACTGGCGGCAGAGCGCGTCCGGCTTCCCATTCTTGGACCCTGGACAGTATGTGATGGAAAACTTGAACCGTCCAAAAAATAATTCCCAACGGGCCTGGCAGGAGTTCAAACTTTTGGCTCCCACCCCGGAGTCGGAAACATCAACCTCAACTGTGAATTGACGGGAGGGGTCCGGTTGGACCAAGATTATAGCGGTTGTAAACCGCCTCTTCAGGTCAGTGAATGCCGAATCAGCCTCGCAGTCCCAACAGAAAGGTATATGAAGCGAGGTAAGTCGGGTTAGGGGAGCCGCCACCTGACTGTTGTCCCTGATTAATCAGCGATAAATGTTTGCAAACCCCAAAAGCCGCTGAAGTTGCTTGTGGGTTGTGGTTCTGGGCCATTCTTGCACAGCTCGGATCATCTCCGGATTTGCATTCGCCTGCCCGCTCTCGATGATGTAGCCCAGGAAGTTGACCGAAGGGACGTGGAGCTCACATTTCTCTGCCTTCATAAATGCTTTACTTTACTTTACTTTATTGTCGCCAAACAATTGATAGTAGAGCGTACAGTCATCACAGCGATATTTAATTCTGCGCTTCGCGCTCCCTGGAGTACAAATCGAATATAATATTAAAATTTTAAATTATAAATCAGAAATAGAAAATAGAAAAATGGGAAGTAATGTAATGCAAAAAAAACCGAGAGGCAGGTCCCGATAATTGGAGGGTACGGCCCAGATCCGGGTCAGGATCCGTTCAGCAGCCTTATCACAGTTGGAAAGAAGGTGTTCCCGAATCTGGCCGTACGAGTCTTCAAGCTCCTGAACTTTCTCCCGGAGGGAAGAGGGACGAAAAGTGTGTGAAAATAACTTGTTCTCCCAGAGTCTCTGGAGGACTGGACGGACACGGTGAATATGTTTCTAGCGGCTGCTAGAAAATATTAACATATCATCTAGATAGACGAACACGAAGCGATTAATAAAGTACTTCAGTGCATCATTGATTAGAGCTTGAAAAACGGCGGGGGCATTGGTGAGGCCTAACGGCACGACCAAGTATTCGGAGTGGACCAAAGGTGTATTAAAGGCCACTCGGCACCCTCCCTCATACTGGCTAGATGATAGGCGCTACGAAGGTCCAACTTTGAGAAGATGGTGGCACTGTGAGGTGGTTGAAATGCCAAGTTAGTGAGGGGTAGTGGGTACTTATTTTTAACTGTTATATTATATAGGCCTCGGTAATCAATACAGGGACAAAGCGACCCATCCACCTTTCCTACAAAGAAGAATCTGGCGCCCACCAGGGAGGATGAAGGTCGAATAATGCCCGCCGTGAAGGACTCACTAATGTATTTCTCCATGCCCTCTCGGGATGAGTTATAAAGACGACTGGTGGCTAACGAGGCCCCGGGGAGAAGGTCGATAGCGCAATCTTAAGGGTGGTGCGGAGGCAGGGAAAGAGCCCGTTGTCTGCTGAATACCTCTCCCAGGTCATGGTATTCTGCGGGGTGTATGGGGTGTCAGGGAGGGTAACATCTCTGGTGGGGAACATGTCGCGTGCCTTTCAGGCGGTTTGTCCACCTTTGGTCCCCACCTGGCGCTCAGCTCTCACCTGTGGCTCCCCGTAGCTGTTTTACATGCGACAGCGGCAACACGCCGGGCAACGACCTCGACAAGCCGACTAAACCTGTTGAGAGTAGCTGATGGGTCTCAAACCCTTGGTGAGATAGGGAGTTGTCAATCCCAGCATGTGAAGACAGACTCCGGAGCATTGAGCGAACGAGACCAATGGAAGGTCCAACGGTCAGGAAGGCGGTCTCTGCAAGCGTCGTGGAATGTGTAGAGCGGGACAAGACACAGAAGATGTCCTGGTCATCCACTGCGCCTAGTCCCATCTGCAGCCGTCTCGACTCTTGTCTTGTCACTGGATCCAGATAGGAATTGGGAACAGAGAGTGAGGCTGACGCTGCGCAACTCCCCTCATTTAAATCCAAATCAAGCGCTAGTCTCGACATTATCATAGCCGGCTGGTGGCGTAGTGGCATCAGCGCAGGACTTTGGGGCTGGAGGTCCTGAGTTTGAATCCGGCCGGACAGGGACTATTGCTGATAATTCACGGTAGCCGGGATCTCGATCAGGTTCTGGGGGACTGAAGGGAGTGTGGTCCGGCTCACCAGGGTCCCCCTTTCTACTGGTGCGCCCTCCCTTTTGGCCGCAGAGGAAAGGTATCCCGGAAATGTCCAGGCTGGCCGCAGTAGTAACAACCCCCAGCTTTCCACCTCCGAAGTCGTTCGGCAGGAGAGAGACGGTTCCGTCCCAGCTGCATCGGTTCCTCACCAGGAGTGTGGACGGTCGGAACAGAAGATATACTTGGAGTGGCCAGGGGATGGGAGGCTGGCTGAAGATGGTCAGGTGTGCTGTGGGATGACCGACGAGCGGGGCGACTGGTCTTTTCTTTCAGAGGCTCTTGAAATCGATTATCTAGCCTGGTGTCTAGACAGATCGGAGAGTCCAGGCTGTCCGGTTCATCCCTCGCTGCCAATTCATTTTTTATCTTACCTGCGAGGCCCTGTTGGAACACTTCCCGTAGTCCCTCGTCATTCCACCCAGCATCGGCCGCTAATGTTCGGAACTCGGCTGACTATTTTGCTACGCTTTTTGAACCCTGACAGAGAGTTAACAAGAGCTTAGCCGGCGTCCGACCACGAATGGGCTGTTCAAAGACCTTCCTCATTTCGGAGACGAAGGAGGAGAAGGAGGAATAAACCTCTGTTCGGTTGTCCCAGATCGCGGTGGCCCATGCCAAGGCATCCCCTTGTAATAGCCCCGTAACTGATGTACACAGTTTTTAATGTGCCCGAGCTGTACGTACGTGGCTGTTGCTCAAAGACCAAAGAGCATTGTAATAAGAATGCCCGGCACTTCCCTAGGCCCCAGTGTAGGGTTGCCGACCCAAGGGGCATAGCCATCCCAGGCTGTGCGGTTTGGTCAGTCGGGCTCTTCGTAGGGACGCAGTAAGGAAAGCGGATACCCGATCAACCTGCTCACTGACCTTCCTCCAATGTCATTCGTGGACAGCGCACGAAGGTTTTCCGTGACATCTCTGAGCAGTCGGCCGTGGGCGCCGAGTAGGTAGCCCTGGCTGGCGAGGGCCTGTTGCACGGGTCCGTGTCCGCTGGGTTCATTCTGTCCAGTTCCTTCTGTTGCAAGGACGGGGCTGGGGACAAACCTAAGATGAGGACATAGGCATGGAGACAGGGTCGTGAGGCGTTAGCGCGCCCGCGACCTTGAACAGGTACTCAGGAGAATCTGTACACGGAGACAAGGTTTACGTAGATTGTCCAGGGAATGGAACGGAGCTTAGAAATGACAGTCCTAAGGGACCAGGAAATGGAGTTTACACACATTAGAATAGACCAACGAACTGGCGATGCATGACAGTGATGCCAGGGTTTATATTTATCAATTAGTTTACTGATATAGTGCTTCCATGTCAGCTTATTATCCATCCACATGACTAGAAACCTTAACAATGACACGTCTTCAAGAGAGTACCCACATAATTTCAAATCAAGTACAGGTGTATTAATCCAGTTTATAAAACACGACTTGTGTTTTTGCCACTGAAAGCTTAAATCCCATCTATTTTCCGACTGTTCGACCTGATTAATTACTAACTGTATTTCAGTATACAGTCAAATTGAAATTTCTACCTGTGGGATTCCAAACTCTATCTCATAAAAACCCGAATATAACTTGCCCATCAGTACCCGCGCAGGACATCAAATTCTTCCCTCAAACTATTTTTCCATAATTTTATCAAAAGATATTCCTTCCATAAATACCATCAGCCTTTTCAATATTAAACACATTACAAAATCTATGTTTAGCTGTGCTTTCTAAATAGCACCTTCCAATGATAAATGTGAATCCAATGTCATTCTACTCTTCCGAAATCCCCTCTGATAAAACGAAAAATCACCAAAATATAATTCAGGCGCTTGGTTACCATAGGTTCCATAGGTTTACATAAGTGAGACACTAACGATATTGGCCTATAACCAGAATGATCAGGCGGGGAGCTCCCGGGTTTTAGAATAGACACTACTACAGCCATTTTCCAATAGGACGGCAGGTGGCCAATCCTCCAAATTTAAACAAGAAGTTTTAATATTATCACAAGAGAAATGTCAGTCTTATGTCTGATCATAAAATAACATGTATTATCTTTTCCCGGAGACGTCTGACCTGCCATCCCTTCCAATATTAACGCAATACGACCCCCCAGAAAACCTTTTTCGCAATCTTCAGCACTTTCCTCACCACGGCCTGTGCCCTTTTATACTTAATAAGGTCACTCAGCGACTGATACATGTTAACTTCCCTAAACGCATTATTTCTCTCCCAAATTGCCTCTGTACACTTCTCAGTCCACCATGGTACAGCCTTTTTCCCATTAATTCTGTTTGTAATGGGAATCACTTTCAACGCAGTTTGCTGAATAATAACTTATAACATTTCATTGCTCAAATACACATCTTCTTCAACATTCTGCAGCACTTCCAAAATTACTATGAACATTAAATCTTGTACCCATTCAGACACACAAGTTGAAAAACTCCTCGACAATCAAACCATTACCATCATTCCTCAAACACTCCCACAGTGAACTATGTGCGTTAAAATCCCCACACCATGCAGCCCTTAGTGCGGGAGAACTACATATACTGTCTGATAAATCAAAAGAAAGTTTTCCACAAGGATTTTAAAAATTAACCACTTTTATACACCTACCTGTTGAATCAAATATTTCGACAAGTTACTCATACGTTTCATTCACAATCACAACTCTACAGCCTGCTCCTTTCCTTATAAAACTGGCAACACTACCCCTCTACCAACTAACATGTCAAACCTCACGACAGTAGAATCCTGTACCGGAAAACCTAAAATGTGAAAATAACCAGGTTTCCTGAATAGATATCACATCAGGAGAATCTTACAAATCAGAAATAAACTTCTTAAACTTTTGATCATGAGAAATCAGTCTTCTCGCAATCCACTGCAATATTTTATTCCCATTCACAAGTACCTTCACAAGTAGACTGGGACGCAGCTTCCCACATAACACCAGTTACAGCAAGCTACCTTTCTGCAGCTTTCGCAATAATTTTAATTTCCTCATTATGATGAGTTGTCTGAGCAGTATAATTCACCACATCGGCTACAGACATCAAAAACTTCATTTTACAGTCTGTTACACAGTCATTACACAGTCTGTTCTCTGACTGGGAAAAGTTTATAAAGTTTACCTGCTCGACTTGCTGTACTTGTCCATGAACAGACCCTTCTGCTCACTGTGTTGCTCTGAACCAGTTCAACTGGTCATTTCATGCCTTACTGAACCCGTCCCTTCTGCCTACACAAGGAACACATCCCTCCATTCTCCATACATTCATGTGCTATCTAATCATGTGGTTTTGACCATATGGATAGCCAGAGGCATTTACTAACACGAGGGGACATAGTTTTAAGGTGTTTGGAAATGGGTATCGAGGGGGCGTCAAGTATCAGTTTTTCACACAGGGTGTGGGTGTGTGGAACGCACTGCCAGCGGCGGTGGTAGAGGCGGATACAATAGGATATTTTACGACAGGTACATGGAGCTTAGAAACATAGAGGGCTATACGATAGGGAAATCCGAGGCAGTTTCTAGTTTAGGTTACATGATCAACACAACATTGTGGGCTGAAGGGCCTGTAATGTGCTGTAGATTTCTATGTTCTATGTCAAAGGCAGGCAGAGGGATTAGTTTAAATGGACACCAGGACAGCATGGAAAGGTTGGGCCGAAGGGCCTGTGCCAGTGCTGTAAGTGAGGGGTTCTGTCCTAAAGATCGACTCTATTCCCCTCAATAGATGCTGCCTGACTTGACAAAGTTATTGAATAGTTGCATTCAGTTCTGCTTGGCATTCTATCCAAAGGATGTTTTGTGCTGGATGTCAGCAGAAGAGACTCATCATGATTGAGGTGGCTTGTGTCCAAAAAGCTATAGGTCATAGGAGCGAAATTAGGCCATTCAGCCCATCGAGTCTGCTGCCTTTCAGTCATGGTTGAATCCAGAATCGCACTGAACCGCATACACCTGACCTTCTCGCCATATCATTTAACGCCCTGACCGATCAGGAAACGATCAACTTCCGTCTTAAATGTACCCATAGAAATGACGTCCACCGCAGTCTGTGACAGAGTATTCCAGAGATCCAATACACACTGGTTAATAATAAAAATAATATCCTCCTTACCTCTGTTTGAAAAGGTGGCCCCTCGAATTTGTAGCTGCTCCCTCTAGTTCTTGGTATCCCCACCACTAGAACTAGCATGTCCACATCCACCTTATCTCGTTCTTTTAACATTCGGTAGGCTGTAATGAGATCCCAACTCCACGCACCCCCCCCCCCCCGCCCCCCGGCGCCATTCTACTGATTCTAGTGAGTACAGGCCCAAAGCTGACAAACGCCCCTCATATTTTACCCTTTTCATTCCCGAATCATCCTTGTGGACCTCCTTTGGACTCTCTCCAACGGCAGTACATCCTTTCTGAGGTACGTGGCCCAAAACGGTTGACAATACTCCAACTGCGGTCTGACTGGATAATTCTGAAGGATCAGCGTTATCTCCTTGCTGTTATATTCATGGGGCGACATTGGACAGTATTGTTCTCCAGAGGGATCTTGCAATCCAAGTTCATAATTCCCAGGTAGTGTTTCCAGTGTCAGGCAGTTAAGTTGCAGTTGTATAAATCTCTAGTTTAACTACATCTGGAGATCTGCATTATAATATCGTAACAACACGGAGGTTTCCGATGGTAATTAGAAGAGGTTTAACAGGATGCCGCCTGGATAAGAGAAGACTGGACAATATAGGGGAATTTTCTCTGGAGTGGGAGAGGCAGAGGGAGGTCTGACAGACGTTTACAGGAATGTGAGAGGCATAGACAGAGTGGACACCGGACATTTTTTCTCCAAGGAGGACATGTCTAATACCACCGAGCATGTACTTCAGGAGAAAGGGGGAACACCACCTCATTGGTCCTTTTTACACGAATTGTGTATTTTTGGTAATTTAGTATAATTTCATTACACAGCTGCTGCTAAAAACAACTTAGAAAAGACAATAATGTTAAATCTGTCTCAGAACGTTTAAAGGAGATTTGCGTTTCAAGTTTTGTTTTTCATACCGATCGTGGTGAGTGTCTGGAGTGAATGTCAGGGGTGGTGGTGGAGGCAGATGCGAGAGAGGTTATTAGATACCGCATGAATGTGAGGAGAATGGAGGGATGTGGAGCTTGTGTAGGCAGAAGGGATTGGTTTAGTAAGGCATGAAATGACCAGTTCAATTGGTTCAGAACAACACAGTGAACAGAAGGGCCTGTTGAAGGACAAGTACAGCAAGTAGAGCAGGTTGATAAAGTGTTCCCAGTCAGAGAGCAGACTGTGACGTCAGTGGATATATGCCGGTATCATAGTTCCTCAGTAACGGTACTTTACCGCTGAACAAAAATTCAGTGTGTGATGTTTATAACGGATATAGTGAATTGTACTGATCAGACATCTCGTCCTACTGAGGAAATTAAAATTATTGTGAAAGTTGCAGAAAGATATCCTGGTGTAACTGGTGTTATGTGGGATGCTGTAATTGTAGTTCTGATGGGTGGGGTATCTGCATCCAGTCTACTTGTGAAAGTACATAATGGGATTAAAATATTGTAGTGGGGGCTGGCTGGTGACGCAAGGACATCGGCGCCTGATCCGGGAACCCCTCCGTTCCCGGGTCCGAAACTAGTTGTGTCCGCACCCGAGTACGCTTTCCAACCGTGCCGGTTTGACTGTCGAGATCGCAGCTCGACCTCGTAAAACAAAAAAGGAAACTACTGCGAAAATATCTCCGTGAGGAGTGGCGCGCCACACAGGCTCTCTCTCGCTCAGCGCCTTGTAAAAGCCATGAAAAAGACATCATCACGGACGCACGCAAGGACACGCAGACGCACGCGCACAGACGTGCACGCACGCACAAGCAGACGCACACGCACAGACGCGCACGCTCGCAGACTCGCAGACCCGCACGCACGCAGCCACACGCCAAAAAAAAACTTGCAGTGGAACGCGAGAACTCTGATTTAAAATGTCAAGTCTTTAAGAAGTTTATTTCTGATTTGTTCGTCAAACTCTCCCGATGATCAACTGCAGGATATCGTGGACTCGATCTGAAACATCCCGGACCCTGGCACCTGGGAGGCAAACTACCATCCGAGTTTCATTCCTGCGTACACAGAATTGCCTGTCTAACCCCTAACTATAGAGTCTGCTATCACTGCTGCCTCTCTCTTCTTTTCCCTACCCTTCCGAGCCACAGGGCCGGACTCTGTGCCAGAGACACGGCCACTGTTCCTTCCCGCAGGTAGGCTGCACCCCCCCCCCCCAATAACACTGAAGTAGGAGTATTTATTGTCAAGGGGTACAGCCCCAGGGGTACTCTCTAGCACCTGACTCTTCCCCCTCCTTCTCCTGACTGTTACCAACTTGTCAGTCTCCCGTGGCCCCGGTGTGACCACCTGCCTATAACTCCGTTCTATCACCTCCTCGCTCTCCCTGACCAGACGAGCAATTCTGTGGACGCAGGAATGAAACTCGGATGGTACTTTGCCCTCCAGGTGCCAGGGTCCGGGATGTTTCAGATCGAGTCCACGATATCCTGCGGTGGGAGGGAGAACAGCCAGAGGTCGTGGTACATATTGGAACCGATGACAAAGGTAGTAAAAGGGAAGAGGTCCTGAAAAAAGACCACAGGGAGTTAGGAAGGAAGTTGAGAAGCAGGACCGCAAAGGTACTAGTCTCTGGATTACTGCCTGTGCTACGTGTCAGTGAGTATAGGAATAGAATGAGCTGGAGGATAAATGGGTGGCTGAGGGATTGGAGCAGGGGGCAGGGATTCAAATTTCTCAATCATTGGGACCTATTTTGGGGTAGATGTGACCTGTACAAAAAGGACGGGTTGCACTTGAATCCGAGGGGGGCCAATATATTGGCGGAGAGGTTTGTTAATGCTACTGGGGAGAGTTTAAACTAGAGTTGTTGGGGGGTGGGAACCGAACTGAGGAGTCTGAGGAAGAGGCAGTTGGCTCACAAATAGAGATAGCTTGTAGACAGTGCGAGAGGGAGGATAGGCAGGTGATAGAGAAGGGACGCGCTGAGACGAACGGTTTGAGATGTGTCTATTTTAATGCAAACTGTATTGTGAACAAAGCGGGTGAGCTCAGGGCGTGGATATGTATTTGGAGCTATGATGTGTTGGTTATTACAAAGACTTGGATGGCTCAGGGACAGGAATGGTTACTTCAAGTGCCGTGTTTTAGATGTTTCAGAAAGGACAGGGAGGGAGGCAAAGGAGGTGGGGCGTGGCACTGTTGATGAGAGATTGTGCCACGGCTGCAGGAAAAGTAGACATCATGGAGAGATTGTCGACGGAGTCTCTATGGGTGAAGGTTAGGAACAGGAACGGGTCAATAACTTTATTGGGTGTGTTTGTAGGCCGCCCAATAGTAACAGGGATATCAAGGAGCACATAGGGAAACAAATACTGGAAAGGTCTAACAATAACATAGTTGTCGTGATGGAAGATTTTAATTTCCCAAATATCGACTGGCATCTCCATAGAGCAAGGGGTTTAGATTGGATGGCGTTTGTCAGGTGTGTTCAGGAAGGTTTCTTGCCACAATATGTAGATAAGCCTACAAGAAGAAAGACTGTATTCGATTTGGTATTGGAAAATAAACCTGTCAAGTGTCAGATCTCTAAGTGGGAGAGCAGTTTGGAGATAGTGATCATAATTCTATCTCCTTTGCAATAGCATTGGAGGGATATAGGAACACACAAGTTAGTAAAGGGTTTAATTGGAGTAAGGGGAAATATGAGGCTACCAGGCAGGAAATTGGAAGCTTAAATTGGGAACAGATGTTCTCAGGGAAATGTGAGGAAGAAATCTTGCAAATGTTTAGGGGATGTTTGTGTGGAAGTCTGCATAGGTACGTTCCAATGAAACGGGGTAGTTATGGCAGTGTACAGGAACGGTGGTGCACCAAAGCTGTAATAAATCTAGTCAAGAAGCAGAGAAAAGCTAACTAATGTTTCAGAGAGCTGGGTAATGTTAGAGATCTAGATGATTATAAGGCTAACAGGGAGGAGCTTAAAAAGGAAATTCGGAGAGCCAGAAGGGGCCATGAGAAGGCCTTGACAGGCAGGTTTAAGAAAAAGCCCGAGGCATTCTGCAAGTATGTGAAGAGCAAGAGGATGAGAAGTGAAAGAACAGGACTATCAAGTGTGACAGTGGGAAAGTGTGTGTGGAACCGTACGAAATAGCAGAGGTACTTAATGAGTACTTTACTTCAGTATTCACTGTGGAAAATGATCTCAGCGATTGTAGTGATCACTTGCAGCAGACTGAAAAGCTTGAGCATGTACGCATTAAAAAAGAGAATGTGCTGGAGGTTTTGGAAAACATCATGTTGGATAAGTCGCCGGGACCGGATCGGATGTACCCCTGGCTACTGTGGGGGGCGAGGGAGGAGATTGCTGAGCCTCTGGCGATGATCTTTAAATCATCAATGTGGACGTGAGAGGTTCCAGAGACAACACACATAAAAGTTGCTGGTGAACGCAGCAGGCCAGGCAGCATCTCTTGGAAGAGGTGCAGTCGACGTTTCAGGCCGAGACCCTTCGTCAGAGGTTCCAGAGGATTGGAGAGTTGCGGATGTTGTTCCTTAATTCAAGAAGGGGAGTAGAAATAGCCCAGGAAACGGTAGATCAGTGAGTCTTACTTCAGTGGTTGGTAAGTTGACGGAGAAGATCCTGCAAGGCAGAGTATATGGACATTTGGAGAGGTATAACATGATTAGGAATAGTCAGCATGGCTTTGCATTGGGCAGGCCGTGCCTTACGAGCCTGAATGATTTTTTTGGGGGGATGTGACTCTTGGCGGTGTGGAGGATCAGAGGGATCTTGTGGTTAGAGTCCACAGGACGGTCAAAGTTCTGCACAGATTGACTCTGTGGTTAATAAGGCATACGGTGTATTGGCCTTCATTAATCGTGGAATTTACTTTAGGAGCCCAAAGGCAATGTTGCAGCTATATAGGACCCTGGTCAGACTCCACTTGGAGTACTGTGCTCAGTTCTGGTCACCTCACTACAGGAAGGATGTGGAAGCCATAGAAAGAGTGCAGAGGAGATTTACAAAGATGTTGCCTGGATTAGGGAGCAAGCCTTATGAAAACAGGTTGAGTGAACTCGGCCTTTTCTCCTTGGAACGACGGAGCATGAGAGGTGACCTGAAACAGGTGTACAAGACGATGAAAGGCATTGATCGTGTGGATAGTCAGAGACTTTTACCCAGGGCTGAAATGGTTGCCACAAGAGGACAGAGGTTTAAGGTTCTAAGGAGCAGGTACAGAGGAGACGTCAGTGATAAGTTTTTTTTTACACAGAGAGCTGTAAGTGCGTGGAATGGACTGCCTGTGGCGGTGGTGGATGCGAATACGATAGGGTCGTTTTAAGAGACTTTTAGATAGGTTCCTGGAGCTTAAAGAAACAGAGGGCTGTGGGTAACCGTAGTAATTTCTAAGGTAGGGACATGCTCGGCACAACTTTGTGAACCGAAGGGCCTGTATTGTGCTGTAGGTTTTCTATTTTTCCATGTTTCTGGAAAAAAAAAGAGCACAGTACAGTCAACAATGTATGAAAATAACACACCTGCAAGAAATGGCGCAGAGTGTCAGTGGAGAGAGGGGAAATGGATCGGTATGGTAGTGGGGAAAATCTGAGTACTTGCTCTTAAAAAATGCAGTCCTATGCCTGAAAAAATTGGTATTGTATCTATCTATTTTTTCAAGATACTTTTACGAAATTAACCCCTTACATTAGTCACCGATGACCTCCTTCTTCCATATTAGTTTAGTTGTGGAGTTTGTCTTCAGGATACATAACTAATCTAATCGTTTATGAAGTTATTTCTCATCGAAATTGGCCATTATTATGACAGGAAATCAATCTGAAAGCAAAACAAATGAAGAGGTCTGAACATTCCTCTTGCGGGAACATTTTGTTGAATTAAACAACCAAACTAAATGTAATTTTTTAATCCCAGAATCTCAATGCGCTTCGCCTATTGTTACAATTGATAATTATTTGAGAGTGATAGTACATGGTGTAAAAGATATCGAGACGAAGTATTATTTTATTTGAAACGCACGAACCCTGTGTCATAGACGGAGAATGTTCAATGTTCTCGTTAGAAGGTGTGAATGAACAAAATTAAACGTCATTGTTATTTTGTGATTCTCCCGAGGGAGCGATCTTCATTTCACGATTACACAATTCATATAAATGGAAACAAACCTCAATTGTTTGTTCAGTGGACTGTCTCTGATGTGGCTAACCACGTGGTATGATTAATTGTCAGAGTGCACTTTCCTCTCCTGTATAAGAGTTTGCAAAGCAAACAATCACCAGTGGATATTGGCAGTTGGACTATTTTCAACTGATCACCAATTTACACAGAAAATGGGATATCCAGCAATTTACTACATCGCAAGTATCTACTATCCTGTACTAGCAGCGATTGGTATCCCTGGTAAGTTAACTGGAGTTGTCTCCTACTATATGTGCGTGCTTAGCCCTTGTGAAATTTGTTACAGATTGTGCCTCATCTGATGACTGTTTTAATCTTGTTCAGGTTTAAATATATATTTTATTTTATTCTTTCTTTTTCTCCAGAATTGTTACTCGTTTCTCATGCCCGATGATTTTGTCAATATTAACATTGATATTGTTCTAGCGTTTTACCTTACTCGAACTTCCAACTTTACCAGCACGCATTGTTCTAAATTTGATTGTCTATCAACATAGAAACTGAAACGTTTACTAAAATGAATATTAATCTTCAGCTTCGTTGCCGCCCTCTTTGTAAACTTCCCGCTTTTTCTGCCATAACTATTTTTTTTTCCTTTCCGTCTTAATGTAACGAGAAAGATCATTCTTTTTCTATTTATTTATCGAAATGTCTTTGATATAGCCACGACACCCTGAAATACTCTTTCATTTTACCGTGTCCTCCTTCTTTCGCCGGGTTTAATTTAGATAGGACTTATTTTAATTCTTACTTTCATCATGCAACATGAGGGAGCACAAATCTTTGTTATATCTTGGTCGCAATGTACAAGAGTCAAGTTTATTTGCCACCTGCACATTAAATCATGCATTTTGCTCTGCTGCAACTCCACTCCAAAATGTTATTTCAGAAGAAACAGTCTCTCTGAGTCAATTTTATTCCTGCATCATAAAATACCTTTAGCACTCTCAGCTGTCCGGATGAGTGGGTGGAATAGCCACCCATTGAAACCCCACTGTCAACTAGAAAGTTGCGCCTCAACTGTTTCTCGGACCCGTCATTATTATCCATTCGAAGGACAGTGACGGAGCTGGAACAAACAACATTTCCAATTTTTGGAAGTGAAGCCCGCCTGACCCGTCAAATGATCAGATGTCTGAGTTTCACTCATTCCGATTCAACACATTTCTATGTATGTATATCAAGTAAAAATGATCAGGGTGTGTGCGCGTCAAACTAACTCTTCTTTGCTTCCTTGCAGTTAATTTAGTGGCGATTGTGATCCTGTCTCTGGGAAACTGCGGACTCTCTAAATGCATCTCCCGTTACCTGGTGGGAATGGCAGCAGCTGATTTAATGGGTGTTATTTTTGCTGTTGTACTCTGTGAGATCAATAATATTTATACTTATGCTCTTCCTTTGCTCATTACACCGATTTGCGCCGTGACGCTTGCCCTGAGTGTCGCAACCATGGACTGTTCTGTTTGGCTCATGGTGACTTTCACGTTCGATCGCTGTCTTGCAATCTGCAGTCAAAAGCTACGGGAACGATACTGCACCGAGAGGACAGCGACTATTATGATAGTAATCGTGGGTTTAGGAAGTTGTGCAAAGGATGTTCCATTGTACTTTGCGGTAGAACATCACTTTATCACTGATAATATACCCTGGCGATGCATTTTCGGAAAGGATTACTTTATTTTACCAGCGTGGAAAGCATACCAGTTGTTTAGCATTCTCACTACACCATTATTGCCCATTGGTTTGATTCTTCTTTTTAATGCTTTAACAGTCAGTCATATCATCGCGGCAAACAGAGTTCGCCGGGCGCTCAGGAACAGCAGAGAGAAAAAGAATGATCCAGAGGTGGAGAACCGGAGAAAGTCAATAGTTTTGTTGTTCGCTCTGTCAGCCAATTTCATATTCTTGTGGATCCCCTATATTGTATACGGTATGATCTGGCAAGTTCAGAATTACTCTTACACTGACAGATATTTGAATACCCCGTCTTACATCCTGCAGCAGTTTGGGATCATGTTACAATATCTCTGTACCTGCACCAACACGTGTATCTACACTCTGCCACAGAGGAAATTCAGGGAGGAGCTGAAGAGAGGAGTGAAACGTCTGGTTAAGTTATGTGTTCGACTCTGTAGCTACAATGCTGTGCGATTGTAAGCTTTAATGGAGTTCAAATGCATTTCTTTGTTATTTATGAGTCTGATAAATGTGTCTATATTCCAGCAGCCAGGTGAGCGAATGTTAGTAGTTTGCAGGTTCCAGCAAAGTCAGTAAAATTACTTCAATTATAAGGGGCAAGAAACAACCAATGGGCTCTCCAAGGATCTCCGACCCTCTTTGCCCGTTGTCTCACAAAGCTGAGTATCGTAACGATTCAGGTGTTCACCCTGACAACCCTCTGCTGAACCCTCACCAACATGTTTATTTGTCCACCACTGACGTCCGCACCCCCATTTCCCCTTCTGTCAGTCGGTATTCCCGACTGATTACGGCGCGTGCCCTACCCTCATACAGTGATGTCCTCTGAATATACACTGTACTTTGGACAGAGACTGGAGGCGATAGAGTATAGTGGTGACAGGGACTGCGGACAGTACAGAGTAGAAGTGAAAGAGGCTGGAGATTATGCTATATGGGAGTGAGTGTGTCATCAGACGATAGAGTATAAGGGTGACAGAGACTAGGCAATATACACTATCGAAGTGACAGAGACTGGAGACTATAGACTTTGCGGTGACAGAGACTGGAGACTATAGACTTTGGGTGACAGAGATTGGAGACTATAGACTATGGGGTGACAAAGGCTCGGGACTATACAGTATACACAGAGACTAGGCACTATACACTATAGAAGTGACAGAGACTGGAGACTATTGACTATGGGGTGACAGAGACTGGAGACTATAGACTATAGAGCTGACAGAGTTTGGAGACTTTTGACTTTGGGGTGACAGAGACTGGAGACTAAAGAGTGCAGGGATGACAGCGACTCGGGACTGTACAGTATAAGGGTGAGAGAGACTGAATATATAGTAGAGGGGAGACAGAGACAGGAGTCTATAGGGTATAAGGGTTACAGAGGCTGGGGACGATACACTATAGGGGTGACAGAGACTGGAGACTATAGACTTTGGGGTGACATAGTCTGGAGACTATAGACTATGGGGTGACATAGACTGGAGACTAAAGACTATGGGGTGACAGAGACTCGGAACTATACTGTATAAGGGTGACAGAGACTAGGCACTATACACTATAGAAGTGACAGAGACTGGAGACTATTGACTATGGGGAGACAGAGACTGGAGACTAAAGACTATGGGGTGGCAGAGACTGGAGACTAAAGAGTGCAGGGATGACAGAGACTCGGGACTATACAGTATAAGGGTGACAGAGACTAGGCACTATACACTATAGAGGTGACAGAGATGGGGAATATAGACTATAGAGGTGACCGCGAGTGGAGACTGTAGAGTTCAGGGATGACAGAGACTCGGGACTATACAGTATGAGGGTGACGGAGACTGGAGGCTATAGACTATAGAGCTGACAGAGACTGGAGACTATAGACTATAGACTATAGAGCTGACAGAGATTGGAGACTATAGACCTTGGGGCGCCAGAGATTGGAGACTAAAGAATGCAGGGATGACAAAGCCTCGGGACTATACCTTATAAGGGTGACAGAGACTTGGCACTATACACTATAGAGGTGACAGAGACTGGAGACTGTAGACTATAGAGCTGAGATAGACTGGAGGCTATAGACTTTGGGGTGAGAGAGATTGGAGAATAAAGCGTGCAGGGATGACAGATACTCGGGACTATACAGTATAAGGCACACAGAGAGTAGGCACTATACACTATAGAGGTGACAGAGACTGAAAACTATAGACCATAGAGCTGACAGAGATTGGAGACTATAGACATTGGGGTGACAGAGATTGGAGACTAAAGAGTGCAGGGATGACAGAGACTCGAGACTATACAGTTTAACGGTGACAGAGACAAGGCACTATAGACCACAGAGCTGACAGAGACTGGAGACTATAGACTATAGAGCTGACAGAGACCGGAGACTATAGACCATAGAGCTGACAGAGACTGGAGACTATAGACTATAGAGCTGACAGAGATTGGAGACTATAGACTTTGGGGTGACAGAGATTGGAGACTAAAGAGTGCAGGGATGACAAAGACTCGGGACTGTACAGTATAAGGGTGAGAGCGACTGAAGACTATATAGTATATGGGAGTCAGAGACAGGAGTCGATAGGGTATAAGGGTTACAGAGGCTGGGGACGATACACTTTAGGGGTGACAGAGACTGGAGTCTGTAGAGTACAAGGGTGACAGAGAGTGGAGGCTATACGGTATAGGGGTGACAGCGCCTGGGGACTACAGTACAGGGATGACAGAGACTGGAGACATCACAATGCAGAGATGATAATGAGGTGATGAATATACTGTACAGTATAGAGGAGACAGAGACTTTAGATGATGCAGTGTAGGTGTGACAAAGACATGAAACTATACAGATTGGTGCCTGTACAGTATAAGAGAGACAAGACAGCAGGATATGCAGGATAGGAGTGAAAGAGACGATAAAGAATAGGAAAAACAGAGACAGTGGAATATACCGGTTAGAGATAACTGATATAAATAACGATTCTAGACACAGTCATTCCAAACAGTTTCATCTATTTTCACTGACACCGTCACATCGATTTCCAGACAGCTGAAGGACCCCAAGAAACCAGAGAGACCTTTTGAGGCGTCCTGATATAATACCTTGGGTTAGTGGGATCAGGCGCCACACAACTTGCAGAGGTAGCACCACTGCTGGAAGGGCATTATTCTTTTATATTATTCTGAGCATGTGGACACTGATCTATGGGTTTAACTGAGGCATTTGTCGTGGAATAAAATAATAGCATGTTAGAATCGCTGCTTAACATGTTCAATTTCTGCATCTGAAATAATTATTATGATATGGTCACCTAATCCACATCCACTTCCCACCACTCCTCGCCACCCGCCCCCCGATCCCACCCCCCGCTCAGACCAACAGTGCTTCTCGGCATGGCGGAGACAGATTTAAACCGTCAGTCTGCCTTTGCTGGTGAGCTGTGGAGGTTGGATTTGACGGTTGGAGAATAGTTATATAGAATTTTTTTTTAAAAATCAACAACAACATTTGTTATGAAGAAAGATCTTTATATTTGTACATGTTGTGCAGACATGTTTGTTTTCATTTGTCTGCTTTCTTCTTCACAACTTTTGAAAGCTTTTGCATTATTTCCATCTGGCACTGAATTAAACCGCTTCCACTTACGTGCTGTTGCGGCTTGTCGTCTGTTGCTATTCAACTGGTGATGTCATAACGGAGGGGGCTGGGAGCGGACCCAAATGAAAGACACAGACACTGAAGTACTGGGGACTGGACTGGACTAAAGTTAGAGACGTGACTGAAAGCAGACTAGCAGCTGGGACAGGAACACAGATTTCGGCTAGGACTTTGGCTAGGAGAGCGGGGTCAGGAAAAGGAACTGGCAGCTAGGAATCTGGGCTTGGACTCCGAGCCGGAGATTGGACAAGGACTCAGAACCTGGGTCTTGAATCGGGCTTGGACCCGGAACTAGGCGTGGACATGACGAGGCTAGGGTTCTTCGAGGCTTGGGTATGGACTCCGAGCCACAGACTGTGCAAGGACCCAGAACTTGGTTCTTGACTCGGGATTTGGTTTCCAGAGCTAGGGGAAGACATGATGTTGTCTCGGGAGACAGGAACCTCGGAGCCTTGGACGAGAACTGGACGCTGGGAGCCTTGGACTAGGATTGGACGCTCGGAGCCTTGGTCTAGAGCATGGGAACATGGAGCCTTGGACTTGAGAGATAGAGACATGGAACACAGAGCTGGGACCCCTTCTTGGGAACAGGACTTGGGGCCCGGGGCTCCACACAGAGCTGGGACCCCTCCTAGGGAGCGGGACGTAGGGTCGGGACTCGTACACAGAACACAAAGAGACAGTTCCCAAAACAAGGTAGCGGCAAACGGCCGGACTTACCGAGCAAAGGCATGGACGCAGAAACGGTATCCACACAAGGTAGCGGCAAATGACCGAACCTACAAGCGAAGGCGTGGACACACAGACAATTTCAAACAAGGATAGACAGTTCCTTATCTAGACACAGCAAGGCTCCGGTCTTGCTCCGGCAGCAGAACTTGACAGCGATACAAGCGAGGACGCAGTCGAGGTTGCAGGCAAGGCTTCAGGCAAAGGTTGCAGTTAAGCCTTCAGGCTAGGCTTCTGGCAAAGGATTCATAAAAAAGGTGAAGGGAAGGGAGCAGTCCAGCCTCAGGGTCTCGGCAAAGACGTCATGGCTTATCCAACGGAGGCCAGGATAGGATGGGACAGATCCAACCGCAGGGTAACGGCAAAGAGGGCCTGACTTACACCACGGACCGAGGACGGAATACTGACGATACGAACAAGCACCCACACTCGAACCCAGGGCACTTATATTCTCAGCCCCAAGACGAGCATCATGTGCCTATGATTAAGCCCAACTGAAACAAGGGACATCCAAATGACTCGGAGTCCGGAGTCCACGGACCGGACCGTGAACGGGAACGCGGAATTCGCGGACCGGACCATGACAGTATCAACCACTCACCCCTCCCCCCAATCGAGCTGCAAATCCAATATTCACAATTCGTTATCCAAGAGATAAAAAAAAATATTTCAAATAGTTCAAAAACACCTTAAAGAAATTGTAAGGACAAAGTGCATTTTAATGTACATTTGAAGATTCATTCATAATCTACAAATGAAACAATTCGTCACCCTTCCAAATGCACCGATGCCATGGAAATCTGTGTGCAGCCACATGGTCGAAGACACGCTCCTAAATCTACGCACATCCTCAATAAGAGTGCACGCAAACTCATAGTGCACCCCAAACCCGCTGGCAAACCCACATTGGATTATCTCAGAGAAAGAATCCTTTGCAGCAGTTCTCATAATGGCTTTCTCGTCATGACAAACATTGCAAACATACAAAACAGATCTGTGTGTCGTCTCAAATCCGTTTGCACCGCCATGTTCGACAACACTCTCATAAATCTGGGCACACCAAATCCGTGTGAACCCGATATTCAGGAACATACCCCTAAATTTGAGCCAATCCCAAAAGGAGTGCGCGCCCCAATCCCGCTGCCCCGCCGCACATGAACATTAGATTGTCCCTGAGCAAGAATTATTTCAAACAGTTCATAAAATGGCTATCTCGGCATTAAAAATCCGCAAGTAGACCAAAATTGGTGTGCAAGTCTTGATACTTCGAGACACGCAAACCTGCGTGTAACCCCAAATCCGTATGCACCCTATATTCGACAATCCACCTCTAACTCCCTGCACATCCCTAAATGTGCACTCCCAAATATACGCACATGGTCAAATAACAGCACAACCCAATCCCGCTGTCAACCCCACGTGCACATTGGATTATCCCAGTGGAATAAAAGAATCAAAGAGTGCACAAAGCGAGCCATTAAAAAACACGCGCTGAGGTCAAAGTTCAGATTAAATGTATTATTAACCTATCTATAAATGAAGCACATTTGAGATTCGTCACAGCTCAAAATCTGTAGACACCCCGGTGTTGCACTGTGAATGCCTGCAAAACACAAATCTCAATGTAGTAGCAGGTGACATTTTCGGATTTTAATAGGAAAGTTAATTTCATATTTGAGCAGAAACAGCAACACAGAGACGCACATGAACATGGGTCTCACACAGTCTCAGACTCAGTTGTCATACTAAGACACACACCGTCACTCACATACTCACAAACACCATTGGCAGAAGCATAAACACCTGCACAGTAACACACACACACACACACATTCAAAGGCATAAACACATAGACAGACAATAACGGATATACACACATTGATAACTGAACATTTTTTCTCCTCCTCTTCAGCTCTCCGTTGAGTTCCATGGCTCTACGGTGTGTTATTATCAACACATACTCACCCCCACCCCACCCCACCTTAGACTGCTGAGATTGTAATGCATGGAGAGGATTTGGGGTGGGTCCTGGTGAGGATACACGCTGTTATTATTAATACATTCTCAAACACCAGCTTAGAGGGCTGAGTTTTTTGCAAGCTATGGAATAGGGTTAGGGTGGGTCCTGGTGAAGTTACAGGGTGTTATGATTCATCCATACTCGCCACCAGCTTTGCTGAGTTTGCATGCCTTGGAGTAGAATTAGGGGTTTGTCCTGGTGAGGTTGGCGGTGATATTGTTTATTCATCACCACAACAGATATTTACTCGGTGACCCTGTCGGTAGAGACCTCCACACACAAACTAGATCACGAATTTATAATTGGAAGGGCATTGATAACAGTAGGCGATACAACAGAATTTCACAAGCTGTAATGACATAATTTACTTCAATATTCTTGTGTCTGACAAATGACGCCTTTGACGTACATATTTACACTGGAAGCACATATAACTCATGCGACAACTCAGACGGTTCAGACAACTTTTTGAGGGCAACTAATCAACACAAATGATGAAAAGTATCTACGAAGAGAGATCCAAATGCCCACGGTTACTGTTGTGAGGGCTGACACATTGACAGGCAGGGAATGTAGGGAAACCAATCATACAGAGGGAGTTAGGATCCATTGAATGTGACGTCATGGTTGGCACAGACACTATGGGCCGAACGGTCTGTTCCTGGGCTTTACCTTTCGCTGTTCCATGTGGATGTAAGACAAACGGAAGGAAGCGACGTTCCTGTTCTCAGAGCAAACATTTGTTTCAATGGTGATGAACATCGACATGTTTCCGACCCAGGACAAAGTTTGATATACCTCTGGCACCCTGAGGAAGCTGAATGGTAATCAGGAAAGAGGGATAGATTTCCATTCAAAGCAGCACGATAAAACATTAAAGGAACTCAACAGGCCAGGTAGCTTCGATGGAAAAGAGTATTGTCTACGTTTCGGGCCGAAGTCCTTGATCAGGACTTGAAAATAAAAAGAGAATTCAGAGCAGGAAGGCGGGGGACGGGTAGTGAAAAAGACGTACCGTGTGGTAGGAGACAGGTGACAGCGGGAGTGGGACAGGGTGAAGATAATTCGTGAAGGAGATAAATGGTTGGAGAAAGAAAAGTCTGATTGGAGAGGGTAGAGGTCATGGCAGAAAGGGAAGGGCTGAACCACAGGGAGTTGATGGGCAGAGTGAAACGGGAATGGGGGAATGGTGAATGGGCGGGGTGCGCATTAACCGAGGTTAATCAGTGTTCATGGCATCAGGTTGCTACCAATACAGACGGAAAAAACGTGTTCCTCCTGCATCCTGTGTGCCTCATCACGGCAGTAGACGAGGCCATGGACTGACGTGCAGGAATGAGAATGGGAAGTAGAATTGAAATGTGTGTGTTGATTTGATTTCCAGCATCTGCAAATTTTTTTTGTGCTTGTGGTTAGATTCAGATGAGGTGCGATCGGAATTGGCGCAGAATCAGAGCGGAGCGGCCGTTTTACTCTCAGTCGATCTGCTTTAACAATTCCTCAATTGATGGACAAAAGTCACACGGTGACAAACAACAGGTGATAATCTGGGTCTGATGGCATTTAGAACAATGTTCCCTTTGCTGGATGAATACTACTCTCAATTTACAGCCCTGAGTACATCACATTATCTATTACTATCTGTCACTGTGGGGAATGCACATGTCTGACGTAATCGGTTTGGAAATAACTTGAAAATGTTTATTTCTCAATCTGTTGAAGTCTGCCCCTGTGGACTCGCTAAATGGTATTAAAAACCCAAGGCTTATGATGCCTTAGCATTTCATTGCGAGAGAACGCCGGTAGTACAGCGGGTCGAATCACTGGGCAGAGGAAATGTCTTCAACGTTGGATAGTTACAGAAGTGTGCAGAACATTTTGTACGTGTTTATTGCCGTCATTGGAGTTCCTGGTGAGTGAGTGGAGTTCATATTTGGTGTTTCTGTGTGTTAACCGGTGTGGACTGTTTATGATCATTTGACAAGCTTCCAACTTGATGACCATTGCACAAATATCCGTCAGAGATATCGAACCTGACCATTTGAAAGCTGATTTTGCATATTTAATGACAAACGAATCAGATTGTCTGTCTCTCCTCCGCCACAAGCGTTCGACTCGGACGTTTTTTTTCGTGTCTTTGATGACACCTTTTCCAGAGCAGTCCCAGTGCAACTCTCTGACTGGATGGGCTTTGATGGAAATTCGTCCAGATTTATACCCGTGCTGGAGAAAGGCACTTTCCCCCGAAGATGGGACTGGGAGGGATTTACATTGTGAAGTTCACTATTTCTGAGGAATTGATCAGATTGACCATCTGGTCCTGTGTTTCACGTTTCCCTTTGGAGACTATGTCAATCGGATTCCACTGCCCGTTGTTCAATAATTGGGTTTGATCACCTCTGTCAGTGTCCACAGACACCCTGAACTGTTTTCTCCAAGTGCACCGCGCTGTAGAATCGATGCAAATCACTTAATTAATTAGTTCAGTAATGGAGCCATCAGCTTCTGTTTACTAAATTGAGCCGGCTTTTCCTTTGAGATCCGTCGTAAATTGGGGCATCATTTCACCCTGAAGAAGGGTCTTGGCCCGAAACGGTCAGTGTTTGTTCAATTGCATAGATGTTCCTTGGGCTGCAGAGCTCCTCCAGTAATTTGTGTGTGTTATTTCCCTCCGGATGCCCCAGGCCCACCTGATGCCGTGTTTCTCGTGGTCTGCTCATTCACGGCTAAATCAGTGTAACCGGTTCCATCAGCGATGGAATCAGAATTAGCACCGATCACTGTCGTTCATGCAGCTCGGTTTTAGCACCGACGGTTAGTCACACAATGTCTTATTGGCACAGTGAGGAAAACAGTTCAAATATATTGTGATCCGTGTCAGATGTTAGATTTGCAGCCGTTTACACATTCTCGCACTTCTGTTCTTTAGCCGAAACCCGGTCCTGTGTTAATTCCCGGAAAGTTTGCTCAGTAATGCCAAGTGCCTGTTCTCTTGTCTCGCTCTCTGTCTCTGTTTGTCTGTCTGTCTGACTCTCTCTCTCTCTCTCTCTCACTGACTCTCTCTCACTCTCTCTCTCTCTCTCTCTCTCTCTCTCTCTCTCTCTCTCTCTCTCTCTCTCCCTCTAGTGAATTTATTGGCGATTGTGATCCTGTCCCGGCGGAAGTGCGGCCTCTCTACCTGCACCACTCGCTACCTGGTGGCCATGGCAGCGGCCGATCTACTGACCATTGTCTTCGAGATCATTTTGTTTCGAATTAAAAAGTATTACTTCATGTCCAGTTTTCTAAACATTACCCCCATGTGTAGCGTTATCAATGTACTCAGGTACGCAGCCACAGACTGCTCAGTCTGGTTCACCGTCACTTTCACCTTTGATCGGTTTGTCGCCATTTGCTGCCAGAAGCTGAAAACAAAATACTGCACCGGGAAAACTGCGGCTGTGGTTCTAACAACAACCGGCGTACTGTTCTGTCTGAAAAACATTCCCCGCTACTTCCTTTGGCAACCCACAGTGATCATCGACAATGTGTCGTGGTTCTGTAAACTCAGGGACAAAGGTATCACTGACCCCGGGTGGGTCAGTCAGTCTTGGCTACAGAGCGTTTTAACTCCGTTGCTCCCTTTTGTTGCGATCCTGCTGCTCAACGCTGTGACAGTCAGACATATTTTAGTGGCCAGTCGGGTCCGTAAGGGGCTGAAGGGTCAGAGCAAGGGGGAGAACCGCAGTGACCCGGAGATGGAGAGCAGGAGGAGGTCTGTGGTTTTACTCTTCACCCTCTCCAGCAGCTTCATCCTCCTGTGGATGACACCGGTTGTAAATTTCATATATTATCAGGTCAAAGCAATGGGTTTCAATTTCAATGATTCTGAATGGATATTTCACGATTTCGGCGTTTTGCTGAGGAATTTTAGCTTGTGCACGAACACAGTTATTTACGCAGTGACTCAGTCGAAATTCAGGGAGCAGGTGATCAGCGCGGTGAAATACCCGATCATTTCTGTGCTACAGTTGATTAATAAAGACGCGCGCTGAGCGCAACCCAGATATAGCTTCAATGTATCCCGTCCGGGCTCCAGATCGTCTCATTCACCGTCTCGTCTCCAAGCTATTATTCCGTGGCGGTCGTCTTATTGACCGGGAGCAGCAGTGCTGTGGACCGCGAGAAAATGGAGGGTGATAGGAAAGTGCTTGCAATAGAGAGACGTCTGGGATTGGCTGAGTGGAGTGCTGGAGTGCTTCTTGGGGGCTGGGTAAAGAGAGATTGAGAGATCGTGAAAGATTTTTGCGTATGTGTGCGTGTGTGTGCGTGTGTGTGCGTGTGTGTGTTTGAGTCTGTGTGTGGTGTGAGAGAGAGAGAGAGTGAATGTGTGTGTGTGAGACTGTGAGTGTGTGTGCGTGAGTGTGTGCGTGTGTGTGTTTGAGTGTGTGTGTGTGTTTGAGTGTGTGTGTGTGTGTGTGAGTGTGTGTGTGTGTGTGTGTGTGTGTGTGTGTGTTTGAGTGTGTGTGTATGTGTGTGTGTGTGTGTGTGTGTGTGTGTGTGTGTGTGTGTGTGTGTGAGTGTGTGTGTGTGCGCGCGCGTGTCGGTGTGTTTGAGAGAGTGCTGAGAAGGTTTACGAAGATGCTGCCAGGACAAGGTGACCTGTGTTATAGGGAGAAGTTGGCCAGGCATCAAACTAAACCCAATCTCATCTTTAACATAGAAACATAGAATTATAGAAAATAGGTGCAGGAGTAGGCCATTCGGCCCTTCGAGCCTACACCGCCATTCATTACGATCATGGCTGATCATCCATCTCAGAACCCTGCACTTGCCTTCTCTCCATACCCCCTGATCCCTTTAGCCACAAGGGCCATATCTAACTCCCTCTTAAATATAGCCAATGAACTGGCCTCAACTGTTTCCTGTGGCAGAGAATTCCACAGATTCACCACTGTCTGTGTGAAGAAGTGTTTCCTCGTCTCGGTCCTAAAAGGCTTACCCTTTATCCTCAAACTGCGACCCCTCGTTCTGGACTTCCCCAACATCGGGAACAATCTTTCTGCATCTAGCCTGTCCAATCCCTTTCGAATTTTATACGTTTCAATAAGATCCCCCTTCAATCTTCTAAATTCCAGACAGTATTAGCCTAGCCGATCCAATCTTTCATCATATGAAAGTCCTGCCATCCCAGGAATCAATCTGATGAACCTTCTTTGTACTCCCTCTATGGCAAGAATGCCTTTCCTCAGATTAGAGGACCAAATCTGCACACAATACTCCAGGTGTGGTCTCACCAAGGCCTTGTACAACTGCAGTTGCACTTCCCTGCTCCTGTTACCGAATCCTCTTGCTATGAATGCCAGAATGCTATGAATGAACTCCTTCATAAACCTGCCCCTATACATAACCTGACTTCTAATACCGCAAACCACAGTCACCACACCTAAATCTGTCCTCCAACTGTCATAGTCCGGTCCGTGTAGTCCGCGTTCCTGTTCACGGTCCGGTCCGTGGACCATGGACTCCAGGTCTTCCGGCTGTCCCTTGTTTCAGTTGGGCTTAATCATTGGCACCTGATGCTCGTCTTGGAGCTGGGAATATAAGTGGTCCTGGGATTGAGTGTGATTGCTGGTTCGTCTCCTCAGTATCCCGTCCTCGCCTCTGTGGGGTAAGTCAGGCTGTCTTTTCTGTTAGCCTGCGGTTGGATCTGTCCCTTCCTGTCCTGGCCTCCATTGAGTAAGCCAAGGCGTCTTTGCTGTTACCCTGAGGCTGGACTGTTCCCTCCCCTTCCGCTTCCTTCTGAAGTCTCACCTGCTACCTTCGCTTGCGGCCTCGCCTGCAACCCGCGTCTGGAGCGTCGCCTGCAACCCGCGTCTGGAGCGTCGCCTGCAACCCGCGTCTGGAGCGTCGCCGGCAACCTTGTCAAGTTCAACCACCGGAGCGAGAGCAGAGCCTTGCTGCGTCACGATAAGGAACTGTCTATCGTTGAGTTGGAACCGTCTCTGTGTCCACCTCTTCGCTAAGTAGGTCAACCCGTTCGCTGTTACCTTAGTGTTGGGAACCGTCTCTGTGTCCACGCCTTCGCTAGGTAGATCTGGCCGTTTGCCGCTACCTAGTGCTGGGAACCGTCTCGTTGGGTTCAGCATTCTGTGTATGAGTCCCGGCCCCACGTCGTGTTCCCAAGGAGGGGTCCCGGCTTTGTGTTCCATGTTCTTGTCTCTCAAGTCAAAGGCTCCCTGTTCCCGTTCTCTAGGCCGTGTTCCTATCCTCACCAAGACTAAGTCAAGGCTTCCGGCTTTGTGTTCCGAAGTTCCTGTCTCCCAAGACCACGTCATGTCTTTGCCCAGTTCCTGAGTCCGAGTCCGAATCAAGACCCAGGTTCTGGATCCTTGTCCAGTCTCTGGCTTGGGTTCAGAACCCAAGCCTTGTCATGTCCTCACCTCGAGGAAACGAAGCCTCGAGGAATCAAAGCCATGTCCAGTCCCGTAGCCATGGCATATCCTCGCCTAGTTCCGGGGTCCGAGCCCGAGTCAGTCCCTGTCGAGTTTCTGGCTTGTAGTCCAAGCCCAGGCTCCTAGTTCCCAGTTCCTTGTCCTGGTAACGCTTGGCTAGCCAATGTCTTAGCCCAGGTCTGTGTTCTTGTCCCAGCTTCTAGTCTGCATCCAGCTTCTCGTCCCTAACTCTAGCCTCTAGTCCTGTTCTATTTCTAGTACTTCAGTGTCTGTGTCTTGCATTTAGATCCGCACTCAGCGCCTCCTATTTTGACAGAACGAACCAGCCATGCATGGACCCAGCAACGCAGACACTGTCCTCTAATTCTCGTCATCCTGAGTTCCCTCCTGACTGAATACCACCCACTCACCCGGGTAGTCCTTAGTCCTGGAGAGCCGGGTTTGGTCGCCCGGAGGCTCTCATGGGGGGCGTGGCGGGGGCGGGGTGGTACTTTCTTGGTCCGGTACGTGATGTCCGAGTTCCTGTTCATGGTCCGGTCCATAGCTGCGGACTCCGGGTCTTCCGGTTGTCCCTTGTTGAAGTTGGGTTTATTCGTAGGCACCTAATGCTCGTTTGGGGGCTGAGAATATAAGTGGCCCTGGATTTGAGTGTGGGTGCTGGTTCGTCTCGTCAGTATCCCGTCCTCGCTTCCGTGGGGTAAGTCAGGCCGGCTTTGCCGTGACCCTGCGGCTGGATCTGTCCCTTCCTGTCCTGACCTCCGTTGGGTAAGCCAAGCCGTCTTTGCCGTTACCCTGAGGCTGGACTGTTCCCTTCCCTTCCCCATCCTTCTGACGTCTCGCCTGCTACATTCGCCTGGAGCCTCGCCTGCTACCTTCGCCTGGGGTCTCGCCTGCTCCCTTCGCCGGCAACCTTGTCAAGTTCAACTACCGGAGCGAGACCGGAGCCTTGCTGTGGAAGATAAGGAAATGTCTATCGTTGAGTTGGAACTGTCTCTGTGTCCACGCCTTCGCTAGGTAGATCCGGCCGTTTACCGCTACCGAGTGTTCGCAACTGGCTCTGTGTCCACACCTTCGCTAGGTAGGTCCGGACGTTTGCCACTACCTAGTGTTACGAACTGTCTCGTCGTGTTCAGCTTTCTGTGTATGAGTCCCGACCTTATGTCCTGTTCCCATGGAGGGGTCCCGGCTTTGTGTTATGCGGTCCTGTCTGCCAAGACCAAGGCTCTGTTTTCTGCGTTCCCGTCTGCCAAGACCAAGGCTCTGTTTTCTGCGTTCCTGTCTGCCAAGACCGAGGCTCTAGGCTCTGCGTTCCTGTCTCTCCCTCGACCAAGTCAAGGGTTCATGGTCTCGTCTTTTCCATGTGCCTCGCCCAGCCCTGTGCTGGGATTCCCTCGTCCTGTGTTAAGGTTCCCTCGTCCTGTCCAGGAGTCTCTCGTCCTGCCCACGTCACGTCCAAGAACCTCGTACTGTCCAAACCACGTCCAAGAACCTCGTCCTGTCGAAGCCATGTCCAAGAACCTCGTCCTGTCCAAGTGAAGGCTTTGCGTTCTCGTCCTGTCAATGTGCGTCATCCTGTGCAGGAGTTCCACGCCCTGTTCTGTAGCCACGTCATGTCCTTGGCATGATCCCAGTCCCGAGTCCTAGTCTAGACCCGGGATCCGGTTCTGAGTCAAGACCCAGGTTCTAAATCCCAACCAAGACCCAGTTTCTGGATTCTTGTCCGGGCTCTGGTTCCGACGTTCCGTGTCACTGGTCCAGTCTCCTTGTTTCTAGTTCCTTGTCCGGTTTCCGCGTTTCTTGTCCATGTCCTATCCCAGGCCCTGCATCCTACTCTCGTTCAGGGACTGTGTCAATGTCCAGCGTCCTTCCTTTCCCACTTCCTTTGCTTGCTTAACACTCCGAGTCCTTTTCCTAGTACTTCTGTGTCTGTGTCTCGCATTTGGGTCCGCTCCCAGCGCCTCCCTTATGTTAGAACAGTCCAGTCCAATATGAACCCAGCAATACAGACACGGTCATTTTCCTCTTGCAATCCTGGGTTCCCTCCTGTTGAATGCCCCCCGACCCACCCTCCCGTGTTGTCTTTTGCCCTGGAGAGCCTGTTCGGTACCCAGGAGGCTCCCATATAGGGGGGATACGCCATGGTCCGGTCCCTGAAGTCCACATTCCTGTTCACGGTCCGGTCCATCGACCCTGATTCCAGGTTTTCCGGTTTTCCCTTGTCCTGCTGTTGGCCTTATTGAGACACAGGATTTCTCATTTTCGGTTGGCTACGTAATAAGCTCCTGGGTTCAGCTTCAGTGGCTGATCTGTTCCCTTCCCTTCCCTTCCTCTTCCTTCTGAAGCCTTGCCTGCAGCCTCTTCCTGAATGCCAGCCTGCAACCTTCTGCCTGAAGCCCAGCTTGCAACCTCTGCCTGAAGCCTTGCCTGCACCCTCTGCCTGAAGACTTGTCCCTGCAGGATTGGCTGCAACCTCGCCTGCGTCCTTGCCTGTATCGCTGTCAAGTTCTAGCGCCAAAACAAGACCGCAACTTTGCCGTGAACTAGATAAGGAACTGTCTTTCGTTGTTTACAACCGTCTCTGTATCCACACCTCAACTGGTAGTTCCGGCCATTTCCCGCTACCTAGTGTTGGGAATTGACACTCTGTCCACACCTTCGCTAGGTAGGTCCGGCCGTTTGCCGCGACCTTGTGTTGCCACCCGTCTCTGTGTCCACGCCTTCGCGACGTAGGTCCGGCTGTTTTCGGTTACCTAGTGTTTGGAACTGTCTCGTCGTGTTCAGATTTCTGTGTATGAGTCCCGGTCCTTTTCCCATGGAACCGTCCCGGCTTTGTTTTCTGCGTTCCTGTCTCCGAAGACCAAGGCTCTGTATTCTGCGTTTCGGTCTGCCAAGACCAAGGCTCTATGCTCTGCGTTCCTCTTCTCCCTCGACCAAGTCAAGGGTTCATGTTCTCGTCTTGTCCCTGTGCCTTGTCCAGCCCAGGAGTAGCTCGCCCAGTCCGGTGCTGGGGTTCCCTCGTCCTGTCTGGGTGTCTCTCGTCCTTTCCGAGCCACGTCCAAGAACCTTGTCATGTCCTAGCCACGTCAGAGAGATTCGTTCTGTCCATGTCAAGGCTTTGCGTTTTCGGCCTGTCCATGTGCCTCGTCCTGTGCAGGAGTTCCACCTCCTGTTCTGTAGACACGTCCGTTCCTTGCCAAGATCCTCGTCCCGACTCCTTGCCTTGACCTGGGTTTCGGTTCCGAGTCAAGACCCAGGTTCTGGGTCCTTGTCCAGCCTCTGGTTCTGGAGTTCCGTGTCACTAGTCTAGGCTCCTTGGTCCTAGTTCCTTGTTCGGGTTCAGTGTTTTTTGTCCATGTCCTAGCCCAGGCCCCTGCATCCTAGTCTCGTCCAGGGCCTGTGGCAATGTCAGCGTCCTTTCTTCCCCACTTCCATTGCTTTATTTACACTCCGAGTCCTGTTCCTAGTACTTCAGTGTCTGTGTCTGGCATTTCGGTCCGCTCCCACCGCCACCCTTATGACAATCTCATCCCAACCCCCGAATCCTAATCTGCACTGTAACTTCCTACATTACCGCCCCTTATCCTAATATGAAAACTAACTTTCAAACTTCCCATTCCATAAATCCTAAACTGAATTCTAAATCCCTTCATCACTGCCCCTAACCTTAATCTGACGATCAACACCTCACATTTCTGAACCTAAACTCTAATCTAATCTGACCTCCAGCACCACTCTTCCCTTTCCATAAACGCTAACCAGACAGCTAGCCCACCACAACTATGTACCCTATCGCCAATCTGACCGTTACCTCCCACATCCCTGATCTTAAACATAATATGACGTCCATCCCAGCCACATTCCCGTCCCGAAACGGAAATGAGACCTGAAACACTTCACATGCCTGACCATAAATCATAATCTGAAATCTAAATCCGCAGATCCCTGTACCTTAAGTTTCCCTAAGAGACATAGATAGCTTAAGGGAATGGGCAAAGAAGTGGCAAATGAAACACACTGTTGGAAAGTGTATGGCCATACACTTCGGTGGAAGAAATAAACGGGCAGACTATTATTTAGATGGGGAGGGAATTGAAAATGAGGAGATGCAATGGGACTTTGAGTCCTTGTGCAGGATACCCTAAAGGTTAGCCTCGAGGTTGAGTGGGTGCTAAAGAAGGCAAATGGAACGTTGGCATTCATTTCTGCAGGCACAGAATATAAGAACAGGGCTGCGATGTTGATGCTCTACAAGGCATTCCTCAGACCACACTGAGAGTATTATGTGCAGTTTTGGGCTCCTTATTTTAGAAATGTTATACTGACATTGGAGAGGGTTTAGAGAGTATTCCCGAGAATGATTCCAGGAATGAACGGTTTACCGTATGAGGAACGTCTGGCAGCTCTTGGCCTGTATTCGCTGGAGTTCAGGAGAATGAGGAGGTATCTCATAGAAACATTACAAATTTTAAAAGGCCTGAACAGATTAGATATAACAAAGTTTTTTCCCCCCATAGTAAGGGAGTCCAGAACATGAAGGCACGACTTCAGGGTTGTGGGACGTCCATTTGGAATAGCAATGCGGAGAAATTGCTTTAGCCGGGGGGTGGAAATTGTTGCCTCGAGCGGCAGGACATTGGGTGCATTTAAGGCAGAGATAGATAGGTTTTTATTAGCCAGGGCATCAAAGGGCATGGGAAGAAGGCAGGGGTGTGGGGATGACTGGAAGAATTGCATCATCCATAATTTAATGGGGGAGCCGACTCGATGGGACAAATGCCCTACTTCTGTTCCTATATCTTATAGTCTTACGGTCTCTAAATCCTAATCTGAACTAACTCTCATGCATGGGCCAGAGGAAAGTGGCAGGATTGCGTGATACTGAATCTCGGGTGAAGAGATCAAGAAGGACAAGAGCGATGATTTTCTCACTACCCGCATTATCACAACCAAGCCAAACAGTGACATGTTCTTCATTTTCCTGGTCCACGAAACGCCCGTGAAAATGCCCGTGAGAAGGCAAGAAGGCGAGAGGGATCCTATTAGTTAAGCTGGAGCCAGAGAAAACAAGTCAGCACTAAACTCTAATTGACAGGGTGCAGTGACACTGAAGCTCCAGTAAACCCTGTCAATTTAAAAAAGGCGATCCCACACACCCAGATGGAAAATGAAGATTACTGTAAATTTAAAATAGGGAAAATTACATCTCACTTTGAGATGAAGTATTACTAGGCTTCTAAGCATTTTTCTATCTAATTCGTTAAATAAAATCAGATTAATAAGTCTGAAACACGTTAAACTAGAGATGACATGGTTTTCATTATCTTTATCCATGGGACTATCACAAGTCTGGCCTGATCAACCCTACTGGGTCGCCCTGGTGCAGATGTCTACTGATTAAGGACCTGAATTACCCTAAGACTCCACTTTACATTACTGATGACGCGTTCGAATACACACCAGGTTGATTAAGACAAATGTTGTTAGACCAGTTTAATGAAAGGAGTGGGCCAGATTATTTTTTTTTTTCACAACCCTATCTGCCAGAGCCCCTCATTCCGCCCGAAACTAAACTCCGCAACCCTGTCTCCCCCAGCCTCAGATGTGCATCCCCAACCTTACCATTAACGCTAATACTAACGTCCAAGTGCACACAATCCAAATATCCCGGACGTCAGCCCAACTAAAGTTGGCCACAGCCCCACGAACAAGCTCACTTTATACAAGGTCTCACCCATCCCGCTCTCTCCCCACGTGGAGGCTGCATCTCCATCTCCCAACCTTACCCATAAACTAACACCTACTCCCCTTCTACACACCCGCATAAAACCTAACCCACACCACGACACTCATACCCTACAATCCAACATTATCCTCCACTTCAATCACAAGTCGTAATCCTATCACCTCAGCACATTCGTAAACATAAACCTGAAAATTTGTGTGAAGACGAGGAAGGTCCCAATAAGACAGTGGTCAAATGTGGGCCAGAGCAAAGTGGCAGGGTTGAGTGACACTGAATATCGAGAGACGAAATCAAGAAGCACAAGAGCGAAGATTTTCCGGCAACACATATAAAAGTTGCTGGTGAACGCAGCAGGCCAGGCAGCATCTCTAGGAAGGGGTAGAGTCGACATTTCGGGCCGAGACCCTTCGTCAGGACTAACTGAAAGAAGAGCTAGTAAGAGATTTGAAAGGGGGAGGGGGAGGGGGAGATCCGAAATGATAGGAGAAGACAGGAAGGGGATGGATGGAGCCAAGAGCTGGACAGTCCATTGGCAAAATGGATATGAGAGGATCATGGGCAGGAGGCCTAGGGAGAAAGAAAAGGTTTTCCCTCTGCCCGCATAAGCCCAACATAACTATTACACTGTGGTGAGCAGGTGGGAACAGACAAATGGTTTATGTTTTACTCGACACATGGAACATGGAAGAGTACAGTCAGGAACAGGGCATTCGGCCCACAATGCTGTGCCGAGCCAGCTCAAAAGCAAATCAAAATACCCAAATACTAATCCTTCCTACCTACACCATGTTCATATCCCTCAACCTTCTGACATCCATTTGCCGATCCAAAGCGTCTCTTCAGAACCTCTCATGAATTTACTTCTGCCACCTTACCAGCCATCCACGAGTCTCTGAATAAAATTATAGGTTTACACACAGAAGACAGAGTGTAGTGAACGAAGCGACTTATTGGAGCCGGAAGCCTGTAATTAGAGGTGTTCTGTAGGGATCTGTGCTGGGAGCTCTGCTGTTTGTGATGCATATAAATGACCTGGATGAAGATGCAAATGGGTGGGTTGGTAAATTTGCCGATTATACCAAGATATGTGGAGCTTTGGATTGTGCAGAAGACTGGCAACGAATACAGAATGATATATATCAGCTGTAGATAAAGGCTGAGCAATGGCAGGTGGGGGTTAACTACGATAAATGCAAGGAGATAACACATTGTTAAAGGCAAGATCCTTATCAGTGTTGCTATTCAAAGAGATATTGGTATCCAAACCAATATCTCGTTGAAAGTGGCTGTACAGGTTGATGTGGTGGTTACGAAGGCTTCTGGAATTTATGCTTTTGGTAGACTAGAAACTGAGTTCAAAAGTCATGATACTACGCTGCACCTGTATAAAACTCTGGTTATGCCACATCCGGAGTATTGGACAGGTTCTGATCACAATAAGAAGGATGTTGCGGTTTTGGAGACGGTGCAAAAGACATTTTCCAGGATGCTGCCCTAGTTCAGAGGACATGTGCTATCACGAGAGTTCGGATAAACTTGGGTTGTTTCGTTTGGAGCGTTGGAAGTTGTGGAGATATTTTATGGAGGTTTATAAGATTATGAGAGGCACAGATAGAGTTGACAAAATGTATCCGTTTACCAGGGTTGAAGTGACTAATACCAGAGGGCATGCATTGACGGTGAGAGGGGATAGGTTCAAGGTGAATGAGAGGGGTGTACGCGTATTTGGAGATGAGCGCAGATTCGAGAGTGTCAGCAGATCCTGGGTTGTGATGAATATAAAAATTGTACAATTTATACATACGTTGATTATAAATATACTTTGAACTTTTAACTTCGCTCTTGCCATGTGCTTGAAGATGGAGGAGGCCATTTTAAAAGACGGCGCTTGCAGCCCTCCATTTTGAGATCACTTTGTTCTGATTCTTGCCCTGGGATAATCTGATGTGGATTTGGGGTATCACCCGATAAGGATGTGTGCGCTCTTGCGGATGCTGATAGATTCGGATTGTGAGCTGATATGGAGTGTCCATGGATATATAGGTATCGGCCTGTTTGGGGGGTGTCGGAAGATGAGGAGCTTAGAACAGTAATGAAGCTTCTCCAATTCTCTTGGCTCTCGGCTGAAACCAGTTTTAGTGTTGGTCCTGGCGGTGGTCACAACTTCCATTATCGTGTCAGTCGCTTCCACTCGGTTTCGCTAGTGAGCTCTGCAAGTTCCTGGTGGAGACAGAGGAATACCGGCGCACACGAATGCTGGAGGATTCTTCATTGCTGTTTCTGTGACTATTCTGTTTGGCCAGTCCGGATTGCTAGCACTGAGCGAAACTCTCAACAAATATTTAGTCAGAAAGCGATTGGAAGTTATTCTAAGGAACCGGCTATATACGTAACTAGAGAGCCAGTGACTGATTAGGGATAGTCAACATGGCTTTGCGCGTGGTACGTCCATGTCTACCCAATCTTATAGAGTCTTTAGAGGTGTTTACTGAGAAATCTGGTGGAAGAAAGGCAGTGGGTGTGTTCTACAGGTAATTTAGCAAGGCCATTGACAAGCTCCCTTGGTACAGAGGTTGCGTCGCTAGGCATTCAGAATGAGGTAGACAGAATTGGAGGAGACAAAGTGCGGAACTAAATAGTCGCCTCTCTGACTGGAAGCCTGTGACCTGTGGAGAGGCGCAGAGATGTTGTCGTTTGTCATCCATATCAACAAACTGAATGATAATGTGATAAACTGCATCAAATTTGTGCATGTCATCCAGATTGCGTTGTATAGTAGACACACAGAAAGGCTGTCAATTTTTCCCGGGGATTTGGACTAGATGGAAAAATGGGCTGAAACATTGCAGCTGAATTTTAATGCAGACTAGTGTAAGATGTTACACTTTGAGTGGACAAATCAGGTGATCATTTGGGCAACGGGGAATGCGGTAGGAGAGAGGGATCTGGGAATACAGATTCATAATGACTTGACTGTGGTGTCACAGGCAGGCAGGGTGGTATAGAGAGCTTTTGGCACATTGACATTCATAAATCGAAGTTCTGAGTACAGACATGGTATGGTATGTCGAAACTGTGTCAGATGTGGCGAGCCTCATTTGTGTAGCCTTTGTTACCTACCTTGAGGGAAATATTAATATGATTGAAAGAGTGCAGAGAGATTTACAGGAATGTTGCTGGGAATTGGGCACCTGAGTTGTGGGGAAAGGTTGAGTAGGTTAGGAGTTTATTCCCTGGAGCTTAGGAAAATGATGGGAGATTGTAGACAGATCCGCACGCTCTGACAAACCGACGTGCTCCCCAAACCCGCTGATACCCCCAAATTTGCTCACGGCCGTAATCCGCGCACAACCTAATATCCACGCGCACCCCCGAATCCGTCTGCAGACTCAAATACACAAGCACCCGATATCCAAGCGTAATGACAATTCCACGTGCATTCGCAAACCCGCTGACCTTACGCCCCCAAAACAGCCTACACACCGAAATCCGTGTGCAACCCCAAATCCACACGAACATACCTGCCTGAACCACATTTTCTTGCAGGTTATACATGGAGAACCCTCGGGGTGAAGCGTTATTCGTCAGATGCCCTTTACATTTCCCCTTTCACCTTAAACCTGTGCCCTGTGGTTTTCGGCTATACGACCCAGGGGAAAAGACCGCGACAGCCAGCTCATTAATTTCCCTCACATAGCTGGTTTATTAGGTGGCTGGCTCTGTCCGTCATCAGTCAGGGTAGCAAACGCATGAACTGGGATGTTATGACGCTCTAACATCAGAATGGGTCACGCTGTCTCTGACGTGCCTTCTTCAGTGTGAAGCTAAGACGATGTGTGGATAAACTTTGGGAGTAAAATCGAGCTGTAGAAATGATCGATGCTAATCCCGATTCCAATTACTGATGGGTCCGGTTTCAATGATTTAACTGTGACTGTCTCTGGAAGCAGCCGAGGAGGAATGCAGAGCCTCATCAAATGCTGGAGGAACTCAGCATGTTAGGCAGCATCCATTGAAATGAGCAAACACTCAGCATTCCGCGGCGAGACCCTCTCGAGTACGAAGCTGTGCCCCAATTTACGGCCGGTCTGAGAGGGAAAGTAGGGACAATTTAGTAACTTGAGACTCAGTGACTACATTACTGGATGAATTCTAACACACGTCAGCAGATCCTTGGTTCACGGACTGGGACACAATTATTGACCAACAGACAGTGGACTCTGACCGTGACATACACCACCGGACACTTGAAACACAAGACCAGAGATTCACTCTGAAAAATACCTCGGAAACCAGTGAATTCAAAGTAAACCCGTCCCAGTCACAACTTCTTGGGGGCCTGACCTCAGCTTGTGGAAAACTCCGGGCAAATTCCAACTAAAAACATAGAACATAGAACATAGAGCATAGAATAGTACAGCACAGTACAGGTCCTTCGGCCCACAATGTTGTGCCGACCCTCAAATCCTGCCTCCCATATAAGCCCCCAACTTAGATTCCTCCATATACCTGTTCAGTAGTCTCTTAAACTTCAGCAGTGTATCTGCCTCCACCACTGACTCAGGCAGTGCATTCCACGCACCAACCACTCTCTGAGTATAAAACCTTCCTCCAATATCCCCCTTGAACTTCCCACCCCTTACCTTAAAGCCATGTCCTCTTGTATTGAGCAGTGGTGTCCTGGGGAAGAGGCGCTGACAATCCACTCTATCTATTCCTCTTATTATCTTGTACAACTCTGTCATGTCTCCTCTCATCCTCCTTCTCTCCAAAGAGTGAAGCCCTAGCTCCCTTACTCTCTGATCATAATGCCTACTCTCCAAACCAGGCAGCATCCTGGTAAATCTCCTCTGTACCCTTTCCATTGCTTCACCATCCTTCCTACAGTGAGGCGACCAGAACTGGACACAATACTCCAAGTGTGGCCTAACCAAAGTTTTACAAAGCTGCATCATTATATGGCGACTCTTAAATTCTATCCCTCGACTTATGAAAGCTAACATCCCATAAGCTTTCTTAACTACCCTATCCACCTGTGAGGCAACTTTCAGGCATCTGTGGACATGTACCCCCAGATCACTCTGCTCCTCCACACTACCCAGTATCCTGCCATTTACTTTGTACTCAGCCTTGAAGTTTGTCTTTCCAAAGTGTACCACCTCACAATTCTCCGGGTTGAACTCCATCTGCCATTTCTCAGCCCACTTCTGCATCCCAAAAATGTCTCTCTGCAACCTTTTCCAATCCTCTACGCTATCTACAACACCACCAACCTTTGTGTCGTCTGCAAACTTGCCAAACCACCCTTCTACCCCAACATCCAGGTCGTTAATAAAAATCACGAAAAGGAGACGTGCCAGAACAGATCCTTGTGGGACACCACTAGTCACAATCCTCCAATCTGAATGTACTCCCGCCACCACGACCCTCTGCCTTCTCAGGCAAGTCAATTCTGAATCCACCTGGACAAACTTCCCTGGATCCCATGCCTTCTGACTTTTTGAATAAGCCTACTGTGTAGAACCTTGTCAAATGCCTTACTGAAATCCATATAGATCACATCCACTGCACTACCCTTATCTATATGCCTGGTTACCTCCTCAAAGAACTCTATCAGGCTTGTTAGACACTATGTGCCCTTCACAAAGCCATGCTGACTGTCCCTGATCAGACCATGATTCTCTAAATACCCATAGATCCTATCTCTAAGAATCTTTTCCAACAGCTTTCCCACCGCAGACGTAAGGCTCAATGGTCTATAATGACCCGGACTATGCCTACTAACTTTTTTTGAACAAGGGGACAACATTCACCTCCCTCTAATCCTCCGGTACCATTCCCGTGGACAACGAGGACATAAAGCTTCCAGCCAGAGGCTCAGCAATCTCTCCCCTCGCCTATGGAGCAGCCTGGGGAATATTCCATCAGACCCCGGGGACTTATCCGTCCTAATGTATTTTAACAACTCCAACACCTGCTCTCCCTTAATATCAACATGCTCCAGAACATCAACCTCACTCATATTGTCCTCACCATCATCAATATCCCTCCCATTGGTGAATACCGAAGAGAAGTATTCATTGAGGACCACCCTCACTTCCACAGCCTCCAGGCACATCTTCCCAGCTTTATCACTAATCGGTCCTACCTTCACTCCTGTCATCCTTTTGTTCTTCACATAATTGAAGAATGCCTTGGGGTTTTCCTTTACCCTATTCGCCAACGCCTTCTCATGCCCCCTTCTTGCTCTTCTCAGCCCCTTCTTAAGCTCCTTTCTTGTTTACCTATATTCCTCAGTAGACCCATCAGATCTTTGCTTCTTAAACCTCATGTATGCTGCCTTCTTCCACCTGGCTAGATTTTCCACCTCACTTGTCACCCATGGTTCCTTCACCCTACCATTCTTTATCTTCCTTACCGGGACAAATTTATCCCTAACATCCTGCAAGCGACCTCTAAGCCTCGACCACGTGTCCATAGTACATTTCCCTGCAAAAACATCATCCCAATTCACACCCGCAAGTTCTAGCCTTATAGCCTCATAATTCGCCCTTCCCCAATTAAAAAGTTTCCTGTCCTCTCTGATTCTATCCTTTTCCATGATAATGCTAAAGGCCAGGGAGCGGTGGTCACTGTCCCCAAGATTCTCACCCACTGAGAGATCTGTGACCTGACCCGGTTCATTACCTAGAACTCGATCTATTATGGCATTCCCCCTCGTCGGCCTGTCCACATACTGTGACAGGGATCCGTCTTGGACACACTTAACAAACTCTGCCCCATCTAAACCCTTGGAACTAATAAGGTGCCAATCAATATTAGTGAAGTTAAAGTCACCCATGATAACAACCCTGTTATTTCTGCGCCTTTTCAAAATCTCCTTCCCAATCCGCTCCTCTGGATCTCCGCTGCTACCAGGGGGCCTATAAGATACCTCCAACAGGGTAACTGCTCCCTTCCTGTTCCTGACTTCCACCCATATTGACTCAAAAGAGGATCCTGCTACATTACCCACCATTTCTGTAGCTGTAATAGTATCCCTGACCAGCAATGCCACCCCTTCTCCCCTTTTTCTGCTCTCTCTATCCCTTTTAAAACACTGAAATCCAGGAATATTGAGAATCCATTCCTGCCCTGGTGCCAGCCAAGTCTCTGTAATGGCCACTACATCATATTTCCATGTATGTATCCAAGCTCTCAGTTCATCACCTTTGTTCCTGATGCTTCTTGCATTGAGGTACACACATTTCAGCCCTTCTACCTTACTGTCTTTACACCGTTTATTCTGCTTCTCTTTCCTCAAAGCCTCTCTGTATGTTAGATCTAGCTTTACTCCAAGCACTTCGTTCACTGCTCTATCGCTCCGGGCCCCATCCCCGTCGCAAATTAGTTTAAACCGTCCCGAACCATGCTAGCAAACCTACCTGCAAGGATATTGCTCCCCCTCGAGTTCAGGTGCAACCCATCCAATCTGTACTGGCCTCACCTTCCCCAGAAGAGATCCCAATGATCTAAAAATCTGAAACCCTGCTCCCCGCACCAATTTCTCAGCCACGCATTCAACTGCCATCTCCTGCAATTCTTACCATCACTGTCACGTAGCACTGGCAGCAATCCTGAGAACGCCACCCTTGAGGTCCTTTTCTTCAGCCCCGAAACTCACACTTCAGGACCTCATCCCTCTTCCTGCCTATGTCGTTGGTCCCAACATGTATCACGACTTCTGGTTGCTTTCCCTCTCATACCAGGATTTCATGCACCCGGTCAGAGACATCCCGGACCCTGACACCCAGGAGACAACAAACCATGCGGGTGTCCTTCTCACGTCCACAAAATCTGCTGTCTGCTCCCCTGACTATAGAGTCTCCAATGACGACAGCTCTCCTCTTCTCCGTCCCACCCTTCTGCACCACAGGGTCAGACTCAGTGCCGGAGGCCCTGTCACCGTGTCTCACACTTGGTCGGTAGTTACCGCCAACAGTATCCAGGACGGTGAACTCATTATTCAGGGGTGCTCGGCACTACCTGTCTGCTCACCTTCGCTTTCCCCCTTCTGACTGTCACCCAACGACCTGCTTCCGACAGCCTAGGTGTGACTACCTCCCTGTAGCTCTCATCTGTGACTGCCTCATTCTCCCTTATGAATCGAAGGTCATCCAGCTGCTGCTCCAGATTCCTTGCACAGTCTTCCAGATCGCCCAGCCGTATGCACTTCTGGCAGATGTGACTCTGCGGGAGAGGGGAATTCCCCCAAGACTGCCACATCTCACATGAGAGGCACATCACCGTCTCAGGAGATATTTTAAAAACTAACTGCGAGCTAGCTTGTCCTCCGCCTCTTCTCGTCGAAGCCTCTCGAGTCAAAGCCTCAAATCTCCACTCCTTCACTGGCCCACTCATGCACTGGCCTATTCGCTTGAGCTATCCCTCTATGTATCTGTTTGAGCTTTTCAAAATGTTTGGTCACCTGACCTCGACTGCCCAATCAGCTGCTTTTTGCTGAGTCTGAGCTATTCAAATCTTGATTGTCTAATCAACGGGTTTCTGCTGATCAATTCAAATTTTGATTGACTTGATTGCACAGACCAACCGCCAAAACAGCCAGAATCTTTCGAGTCAAAGCCTCAAAGCTCCACTCCTTCACTGGGCCACTCACGCACTGGCCGCTTTCTACATTTGAACATTTGCCACATTTCTTCCGTACGTTTCCCTGAGAACATCTGTTTCCAATTTATGCTTCCAATTTCTTGCCTGATGGCCTCAAATTTCCCCTAACTTGTATTTCCTATCCCTCTCCAAGGCACAAGTAAAGGAGATAGAATTGTGATCAATATCTCCAAAAAGTTATCCCACTGAGAGACCTGACACCTGACCAGGTTCATTTTCCAATTGTAGATCAAGTACAACCTCTCCTCTTGTAGACTTTTCTACATATTGTGTCAAGAAACCTTCCTGAACACACCTGGCAAACTCCACCCTATGTAAACCCCTCACTCTATGGAGATGCCAATCAATGGTAAATATCCCACCACAACAACCGTATCACCATTACACCTTTGCAGAATCCGTCTCCCTATCTGCTCCTTTTGGGTGCTCTATAAAAAAACAGTCCACTTATTGACTCCTTCCTATTCCTAACTTTCACCAATTGATATTCTGTAGACAACCCCTCCCTGACATCCTCCTTTTTTGCAGCTGTGACACCATCCCTGATCAACAGTGCCACGCCCCCACCTCTTTTGCCTCCCTACATATCCTTTCTGAAACATCTCAAGCCTGGCACTTGATTTCCTCCCCCTGAACCATCCCAGTCTCTGTAATGGCCTCAACATCATAGCTCCAAGTGCTGATCACGCCCTAAGCTCATCCGTATTATTCATAATACTCCTCGCTTTAAGATAGATACATCTCAAATTTCGATCAGAGCGCGTCTCTTCTCTATCTGAGAAGATAGAGACCCTGAGCCTGAGTCTCCAGAGGGTTCCTGTGCTGTGAAAGACGTCCTGCCTCGTCCCTGTGCCGAAGACGCCGCGCCCCAGTGGCCTCAATGACTACAGACCGGTGGCATTGACCTCCGACATCATGAAGACCCTATAGAGACTTGTTCTGGAGCAGCACCGGCCTATGGTCAGGCCACACTTAGATCCCCTCCAGTTCGCCTACCAGCCCCGACTAGGAGTTGAGGATGCCATCGTCTACCTGCTGAACCGTGTCTACGCCTACCTGGACAAGCCAGCGAGCACTGTGAGGGTCATGTTTTTTGTCTTCTCCGGTGTGTTCAACACCATCCGCCCTGCACCATCCCTGGTGTCATGGATTCTTGATTACCTGACTGGCAGACCACAGTACGTGTGCTTGCAACACTGTGTGTCCGACAGAGTGACCAGCAGCACTGGGGCTCCACAGGGGACTGTCTTGTCTGCCTTCCTCTTCACCATCTACACCTCGGACTTCAACTACTGCACAGAGCCTTGCCATCTTCAGAAGTTTTCTGATGACTCTGCCATAGTTGAATGCATCAGCAAGGGAGATGAGGCTGAGTACAGGGCTACGGTAGGAAACATTGTCACATGGTGTGAGCAGAATTATCTGCAGCTTAATGTGAAAAAGACAAAGGAGCTGGTGGTGGACCTGAGGAGGGTTGAGGCACCGGTGACCCCTGTTTCCATCAAGGGAGTCAGTGTGCACATGGTGGAGGATTACAAATACCTGGGGATACGAATGACAATAAAATGGACTGGTCAAAGAACACTAAGGCTGTCTACAAGAAAGGTCAGAGCCGTCTCCATTTCCTGAGGAGGCTGAGGTTCTTTAACATCTGTCGGACGATGCTGAGGATGTTCTACGAGTCTGTGGTGGCCAGTGCTATCATGTTTGCTGTTGTGTTCTGGGGCAGCAGGCTGAGGGTAGCAGACACCAAGAGAATCAACAAACTCATTCGTAAGGCCAGTGATGTGGGGATGGAACTGGACTCTCTGACGATCGTGTCTGAAAAGAGGATGCTGTCCAAGTTGCATGTCATCTAGGACAATGTCTCCCATCCACTACGTAATGTATTGGTTGGGCACAGGAGTACATTCAGCCAGAGACTCATTCCACGGGGATGCAGCACAGAGCGTCATAGGAAGTCATTCCTGCCTGTGGCCATCAAACTTTACAACCTCTCCCTTAGAGGGTCAGACACCCTGAGCCAATAGGCTGGTCCTGGACTTATTTCCATCTGGCATAATTTACATATTATTAATTAATTATTTATGGTTTTATATTGCTACATTTATACTCTATTCTTGGTGGCGCAACTCTAACGAAACCCAGTTTCCCTCAGGATCAACAAATTACGTCTATCTGTCTATCTTTCTCTATTTGTCAACCAACCTCCCTTTCCTCCGTCAGTTCAATTCGGTTGCCAGCATCCCGCCCCCCGGCAATTCTAGTTTAAACTTTCATCAATAGCCTGCGCAAACCTCCCCGCCAGGATATTGGTCCCCTGGAATTCAAGTGCAGCCTGTCTTTTTGTACAGTTCACAAAAGAGGTCCCAATGATCCAAAAATCGGAATCACTGCCCCTTGCCACGCATTTATACTCTACCTCATCCGATTCCTGCACACACTATCACGTGACACGGGCAGTAATCCCAAGATTACTAACTTTGAGGTCCTGCTTCTCAACTTCCTTCCTAACTCCCTGTGGTCTGTTTTCAGGACCTCCTCCCTTTTCCTACTTATATGGTTGGTACCAATATGTACCACGACATCTGGCTGTTGCCTTCCCACTGCAAGATATCGTGGACGCGATCAGAAACTTCACGGACCCTGTCACCTGGGAGGCAAACTACCATCCGCGTTTCTTTCCTACGTCCACAGAATCGCCTGTTTGACCCCCTTACTGTTGCCATCCTCTTCATTTTCCTACCCTTCTGAGCCACAGGGCCAGACTCTGTGCCAGAGGCTCGACCACTGTTGTTTACCCCAGGTAGGACTTCTCCCCCAAAAGTAATCAAACACGACTACTTATTGTTAAGGGGGACAGCCACTGGGGTATTCTCTAGCATTTGGCTCTTTACCTTCCCTCTCCTGACTGTTACCCACTTATCTGTCTCCTCAGGCGCTGGAGTGACTACCTGCCTATAGCTCCGCTCTATCACCTCCTCACTGTCCCTGACCAGACGAAGGTCATCGAGCTACAGCTCCAGTTCCCTGACGCGGTCCCTAAGGAGCTGCAGCTGGGCGGACCTGGTGCAGATATGGCCGTCTGGGAGGTTGGGAGTCTCCAGGACCTCCCACATATGACACCAAGCACAGAAAACCGGCCTCACACACATTCTTTCTGTCTGTATTTTACACAAGTAACCTACCTCGCCTCGACCGTTTATGGCAGAAGCCCCGTTGAGCCAAAACCTTCCTACACTGTCTCCCTCTACTCTGTCGCCCGCTGTATAAAGCTGTCTTCTTTTTAAACTCTTCCCACTGTTGCCGCTGGTTGACGTCCACGCGCGTGCGCAGTTGTGCCCCGTTCGAACCGCTGAACAAATAAAGAGGCAGTTCCAACCCCTCAAGTTCTTGACTGTCCTGATTCTCCTCCAGTGAAGATCTGCCCGAGTTATTCAATACCTTGCTTGTCTCCTTGGTTAATGAAATACCTATTTTTGTTTAACCTTTACAACTCTCTGTGTGATCCTGTGCTTTGGTACAGAGATACAGCGTGACACTGATAGATTAAGAAATGTATTTATTAGAAGTGATTACAAGTTACTGATACATTGATCTTAGCCCTTGTGGAGAAACGTCCTCTTCCGTCGCAGTCGCGTTCCTGTGGCATCCTTCGCTGCGAAATAGAAGCAATGGATTTGAGTCACGCAGGATGGTCTATGCCAATCATTTCCCCTGGCCAGCGATCGCCAACCGAGGTTTGATTCCCGCCGCTCTCTGAAAGGAGTTTGTCGGTTCTCTCCATGACCATGCTGGTTTCCTCTGTGTGCCCGGTTTCCTCCCACGGACCACAGGCTTTTCGATAGAGAAGGGGTTTAAATTAAGCGTGATCTGTGCCACAAGGGTTAGTAAGTTGTGGGCAGGTTACGTTGGCGCTAGAAGCGAGGCGGCACTTGCCGGCAGGCCCCAGCACAATCCTCCCTGACACCAGTGATACATTTCACTCTCTGTTTGACGTACTTGGGGCGAAGATCATCTTTCGTCTTTAAAGGCGCTTCTATTGGAAGGCCTTTTAATGTTGTTAATGTACCTGTCTCTGGTACTTCCACTAGCAGCTCATTCCGTTCCGTAATCTCACCACCCTCTGGGTGAAAATGATCTCCCTCCAGTCCCCTTTTAAATCTCTCCCTTTCTCTCAGGAAGCCAGTGCTCCCTTTGGAAGATCCCGTTCCCTGGGATAACACTGCAAGTATCTACGTCATCTAGGGCCCCCGGAATTTAATATGCACCTGCTAGGTCGTCCCTCGGTCCTCTGCTCGCCACGGATTAAAATCCAAAGCTACCTATCACCTTGATATAACACTGGCCCTCGAGAGCCAGCAGTATTCTCCACAATCTCCTGCATTCTTTCCAGCTCAATAAATTGGGGGCGGGGGGGATATCTAATGTTGGTGGAAAGTACTGGCGGGAATGTCAGAGGTAGGATTTTCACACAGAGATTGGTGGGTGCGTGGAACTTCCTGTCAGGGTTGGTGGGAGAAGCAGCTACATTAGCAGCCTCTTGAACAGCACAGGCACCGACCCATCAGTCCATCATCCTTCTGGTCCCTTAGAATGATATTAGGTTGATACCATAGATTAATCTTAGAGTAGGGTCTGTTTCTGTGATGTACTTTTCCATGTTCAAACATCATAGCACAGTACAGGTCCTTCGGCCCACTATGTTGTGACAAAATTTTAAGGTCAATCCAATCCTTCCCGCCCACATAGCCCTCCAGTTTTCTGCAATCCATGTGCCCATCTCTGACATCCCCCGTATATTTTCCTCTGGTCACCGAGAAACTATGCCCCCTCGAATTGGCCATTTCTGTTTCGGAAAACAGTCTCTGGCCATCCACTTGATCTGTGCTTCTTATCATCCTGTAAAGCTCTATCAAATCACCTCTCCTTCTTCTTCGCTCCAAAGGGAAAAGGTCGCTCAACGTATCTTCATTAGACACTTTCTCTAATCCAGACAGCATCCTGGCGAATCTGCTGTGCACACTCTCTAAAGCTTGCACATCCTTCCTATAACTGAGGCGACCAGAACTGAACAAGATAGTCCCAGTTGTGTCTAACCAGGGTTTAAAGAACTGCAGCATCACCTCGTGGCTCCTGAGCTCAGCCCCGCGAATAATGAAACCCAGCACAACGTACGCCTTCCTAAACACCCTGTAAACTTGCGTGACGACTTTCAGGGATCTGTGGACGTAGACCCCGAGATCTCTCTGCTCTTCCTCACCGCTGAGAATCCTGCCATTCAGCCTGCGTTGTGTTGCTCTGTTACATGGCATTTCCCTCTGACCATTTTGTGGGATTATGGGGAGATCGGATACTGCTGGATGAAGCCCGGCGTCCGGCCTGACGGTGCGTGACGGTGTGAGGGAGGGATACCATTTTCTACCTTTGTCTCCTCGGAATTACACGGCGGGTGATCACCTTCTGTGACTGCTGCTGTCCTTCTGGCGAAGAACACGTCTAGTCCTTGCCGACCGTAACTGTGTCTAGTCCCACTGATTTGCACCAGGGCCATAACACTCCAGAACCCTCCGACCTGTATATACTGATCCAAACTTAACTGTTGAAATCAAAATTGCATCCACCACTTTTGCTGGCTGCTGGTTCCATACGCTCACCCCCCTCTGAGGGAAGAGGTTCCCCCTCATGTTCCCCCTAAACATTTCACTTTGACCCTTAATCCTTGACCTCTATTCTTGCGCAACTTCAGTGGAAAAAGCCTGCTTGTATTTACCCAATCTATTTCCCTCACAATTCTGCATACCTCGATCGAATCTCACCTCAGTCGTCCGCGTTCCTGGGAATTAAGTCCGACCCTATTCAACATTTCCCGAAATCCCAGTTCCTCAAGGCCCGGCAACATTGTCGGCCGAAGCGCTGGCACTGCGCTGTAACGGTCTTTATTCTAACAACCCTGTAAAGTGTCTCTGCACTCAGTTAATCTCGCCTGTAGGTAGTTGACCAGAATTTCAAATGAGGCCTCTTGAACGGTTCTACAACTTCAACATAACGTCCCATCTCCTGCACTCAGTGCTTCGTGTTTTGAAGGTCAATGTGTCGAAAACTTTCTATACGACCCGGTCTACCCGTGAAGCCGCTTTCATTGAATTGTAGACCTGTATTCCCAGATACCCTTTGTTCTAATGCACTCCTCAGTAAACGGTGGGAGGACCTCATACATGACCAACCCGCTCTGCATGCTGACCCTGGATAGGAACATGCCCACAGGAGAAGGCCGCATCCAGCCCTGAGGAATTGGTGTCAGGGAGGTGGGAGGGAAGCGTGGGCAGCGGTGGGCGGGGTGGGGGGGCGGTCAAACTCGCCACATCGCCCTCGCGGTGGAAGGGTCTCCGCGGGATCTCACCTGGTGCTGGCCAGTGGTATCCAGCGATGGCGGCCTCATCTGACGGGGATAAAATGGGAGGGATTCAATAGTCAGATGGGCTGGAGGAAGGGAGGGGAGGGAAAGGGTGTGGCGTGGACCACATGAGACGCCACTCTTCAGGAGCCTGGAGGGGTCTGCAGGAGAGGGAGGGGAAGGTGTGGCAGTAGGGGCGAGTAGGGGGTAGGAGGCAATGGAGATGAAAGGGCGTGATTGAGCAGAACTGGGTGAGGAGAAGCCGTCAGAGTGTGAGTGCAGGGAGGTCAAAGGTGTGCACGGGGGATGGTTTTGGGTCCGGGGCTGGGTGGGATGGGCGTGCAGAGCGAATGAAGGGGACCAAGGGGCGACGGGCTCGGAGAATCGAGAAGATGGGGGCAGAAAAGCGGACGGAGAAAGGGGGGGGGGGGTGCTGGTCCGGTGGAGAGGAACTGGACGGGAGGATGTGACGCAGTGAGAGAAGGGAGGGGACCGAGGGGCGACGGGCTTGGAGAATCAGGGGAGATGGGGCCAGAGGAGTGGACGGAGATTGAGGGCGGGTCGGGTGGAGAGGAATTGGACGGGAAGATGTGACGCAGTGAGCGAGTGGATGGAGTGTTCGAGAACATGAGGAACGGGATGCGAAGGGTTTGAGGGAGAGGCGAGAGGGTGAGTGCAGAGGAGTGAATTTGTGAATGGGTAGGGTGTTGGACAAAGGGAGCTGTGTAGAGGGATATGAAGCGCGTAAGGAGAGGGATTGGAGGGAGCTGTGTTGAGGGATATGGAGCGCGTAAGGAGAGGGATTGGAGGAAGGGGTGCCCAGCGGTCTGAAGGGGCAAGGAGTGACATTCAGTGGGACTGGGGAGAGGCCAGTGGGGCAGAAACCTCTGGGCAGGGAACA